>NC_050188.1:4662421-4682421 GCF_008315115.2 Sander lucioperca | reverse complement strand
ACTAAAAGAGACTGATCAGCAGACCTCAGTGACCTAGAGGGGACATGTACCTGTAAAAGGTCTGAGACGTAGTGTTAAAAGCAAACAATAACATCTTAAAATTAATTAATATGTTCCAGTTAAAAGCCGAGCGGCAGCATTTTGGACCAGCGTTGTTTATGATGTCATTCTTTTTTTGTTTCAGCACAGCAGCACCTAGGTGCTGTCTGTGCGCCGGCACTGTGGTTAAGGACTAGGTAAAATACTTACAGAATCACAACAGCCTACCTGTTTACACAACATTGGACTAGCATCACTGTAAAGTGCTGAATGCTTAAAACAGGACCAGACTTGGAAAAGATTATTTTACTGAGTGCTGGCAGCATATTGTAAATGTTGTGTTCTCTGCCTGTCAAAATAGGCTGCATACTTGTTTTTTTCCTCTTATCTTGCCATCAGTGCACTTCCTTATTACTGTATGCAGAAAGTCAATACAATTTTGATCATATGTCTTATCTACTCTGTCTTATATGTGTGATAAAGTGATAAAACAGAAACATTTTTATAGTTACCAAGAAATGAGTAAAGAACAAAATCAGGAACTACGTAATAAAACAAGATGAGGTATCTTTATTTATCCCAAGAAAAAAATTTTGTGCAGCAGTTGCAAAATGAAGAGTGCAGATACAAAGAGAGCAAATATACTACAATGAAAACAAATGATAAACCATGAATTGATTGATGATGTCTAGGCTGATGAGAGATGCTGCACCTGCAAGGATGTCATTATCGGGAAGTGGCCATATAAAAAAGAAGTGTTTTAATGTTTGTTTTTTTTTACTGCGTTGAAGCATTGCGCTGACCAGCTGTCTCCAGTGTTCACAGACATTTTTAACACCTCACTGGAGACATGTCACGTGCCAGCCTGCTTCAAGACCTCAACCATAATCCCTGTCCCCAAGAAGCCAAGGACCACAGGACTTAATGACTTCAGACCCGTCGCCCTGACCTCTGTAGTTATGAAGTCCTTTGAGCGCCTTGTGCTTTCACACCTCAAAGCCATCACCGACCCCCTGCAGTTTGCCTACAGAGCCAATAGGTCTGTAGACGAGGCAGTCAATTTGGCCCTCCACTACATCCTCCGGCACCTGGACTCCGCAGGAACCTACGCCAGGATCCTGTTTGTGGACTTCAGCTCTGCCTTCAACACCATCATCCCGGCTCTGCTTCAGGAGAAACTCTCCCAGCTTGGTGTGCCTGACTCCACCTGCAGGTGGATCACTGACTTCCTGTCTGACAGGATGCAGCATGTGAAGCTGGGGAAAAATGTCTCCGACTCACAGACCATCAGCACCGGATCCCCCCAGGACTGTGTTCTTTCTCCTCTGCTCTTCTCCCTGTACTCCAACAGCTGCACCTCCAGTCACCAGTCCGTCAAGCTTCTGAAGTTTGCGGACGACACCTCCCTCATCGGACTCATCTCTGATGGAGACGAGTCCGCCTACAGGTCAGAGGCTGACCACCTGGTGACCTGGTGCAAGCAAAACAACCTAGAGCTCAACGCTCTAAAGACAGTGGAGATGGTTGTGGACTTCAGAAAGAACCCAGCCCCACCTGCCCCATCACCCTCTGTGACTCCACAATTGACACTGTGGAGTCTTTCCACTTCCTGGGAACTACCATCTCCAAGGACCTCAAGTGGGAGCTGAACATCAGCTCCCTCGTGAAGAAAGCACAACAAAGGATGTACTTCCTGCGGCAGCTGAAGAAATTCAACCTGCCAAAGACAATGATGGTGCACTTCTACACAGCCATCATTGAGTCCATCCTCACATCCTCCATCACCATCTGGTACGCTGCTGCCACAGCCAAGGACAAGGGCAGGCTGCAGCGTGTCATTCGGTCAGCTGAGAAGGTGATTGGCTGCAATCTGCCACCGCTCCAGGACCTATACGCCACCAGGACTCTGAAGCGTGCTGGAAAGATTGTGGCTGACCCCTCCCACCCCGGACACAAGCTCTTTGAGCCACTTCCCTCTAAACAGTTTTTTCCACTCCGCCACTAGCCTTATTAACAAGGCCCGGAATCCATCCTGACTCTCTCCACACCCCACTGTAAATACTCTGTACCTACTGTACCTACTCTGTACCTACTCTGTACCTACTCTGCTGTAGCGTTCCTTTTTACTACTGTTTAACTTATTTTACTATTTATTTAATTTTATTTTATCGTTATTAATACATACTGTGTGTATATGTTTATACTTATATTGTTTATATTCTTTTTATCCTTCTAATATTTGTATGTGTGACATGCTCCAACAACACCATGACAAATTCCTCGTATGTGCAACGTACTTGGCAATAAAGCCCTTTCTGATTCTGATTGTATAAACGCATCAACAAACGTTTATGACTTCTGTCATTAAGTGTCATTCCAAAGTCCAATTTCCTAGTCAGACACATTATGTATCCGTAATAACTGGTGGCTTGTGGCTCTGAGGTAAAGGTTGCCCCTCAAACACAAGGTTAGTGGTTCAATCCCAGGCTCCCCCAGCCACATGTCAAAGTGTCCCTGACCGGCATTTCCACTGGATGCGTAACGTCTGCGGAACGGCTCCGGAACGTCGACCGAGTCATTAGGTTTCCATTAAAGTCAATGTGTGTATTTCCACTGACTGTGGAACATCTACATCTAGGGCTGCGTCCCTACTCCCTACGCAGCCCTCCGGAGCAGATACGCAGAGCTTCTATTTTTGCCAGATGCTGGAGAGCTCTGCAGCAATTCAGCACACGGCAGATAGTGCGGGACAGGAAGTCAAGCACAGAAACAAAATAAAAATCCGGTTCATTTTCAAAGTAAAATACACATTTCCCTGAACTACACCTTGAAAACACAGCACAGAGTTGTCTCCCTCTATTCCTCTGGATGGAAACAAACTGTTGTTGGTTTTGTGGTTCTATTCTACGTGAATTTGAAAGATATTGTGGTTCCTTGTGACTACAGCTGTCAGTCATGCCCGCAGCCGTGCCGCAACAAATCCGGACCTAGTGGGTATTGACGGACGGCGGAGCACGCAGCCGTTCCGCAGTGGAGCCGGTCCGCAGACGTTCCGCATCCAGTGGAAATCCACAGTGAGCAAGACACTGAACCCCAAGTTGCTCACCGGATGCTGTATGTATAGCTGTCCACAGCTCCTAATAGGGGAGACCGGGGATAGTTGTAACACGGGTCAGTTGTAACACAACATACAACAAGTTTCAAATCACCTGATGCACTCTAAACATGCTCTCTTTAAGCGTGTTTTACGGTAACCTCAGCCCAGCTGAACGTCATGAAATCGCCGTAACTATTTATACCCGCGCTGGTGGTCGCGACACTAGTTGCAGTCTTCTCCTGAACAGAGGTGGCGCTAATGAAGAAAGGCTACCAACTTTGCTCTTTCTACGGACTAGAAGAAGAAGAAAAAGATAAACAACGGCAGAACTGGCAGCAGCACTGACGTCAATGCTTCGATTTGATTGGATGACCTACTTGGACGGATCAAGCCTTTGATTCACCATAAAAGAACTCATCTTAACCCCGTAAGTTTACAAGAGAGACTTGCAGTCACTCTGAGAGTCCTGGCATCCGGTTGCCCAGGAGCTCGTTCATGCTTCCTGTTTCCCCTTTGTTGCGTGCCGCTGAAAAAAAAAGAGTGGTGCGCGACCTCGGCTCGCGCGCTATAAATCTGGGCACGCTGGCAAAATGACGTCACGATGGCGCGCGCCAGGTTGGAAGCGGCCAGTATAATTCACCTCTTAGTTATTATTACACATGTGAAGAAGCAGCACCCTGTGACAGACACTACAAATTTTAGAAGGAAAAACTATTTTTTAGGTAAGAACGCAAATTTTTTAAACAAATTTATTGTGATAGCATTACCGGCTTTGTAGTTAAATTCAACAAACTTCAATCATGTTTATTGGGTGTCTATATAGATATCTTTCATGCAGGTTGTTAGTGCTAATGTTTTAGCTGTTAGCTGTAAATTAAGCTAGTTCATGGCGACAATAGTCTGGGTTAGTTGTAACAAGAATCTGGGTTAGAAAATGTTACAACCTACCCCAACCTGACTTTTGGTTGTATGTATGTTTTTTTCTTTAACATTCTTTGAAAGACGGACCGAGGAGTGCCTCTCAACACATACACACACAAATATAATGTTAAAAAGTCATTCAAGTTTTGAATAAAAGTTTCAATATCAAGACCTACAATAAAATAAAATGATCTAAAGCCATAAAAATAAACACTGTATAAAACACTATGATACTGTATATGATGACCATATTAAAACGATGTGCTCCTCCAGACGGTGGCATCGAAAACATTTGTCCTGTTGATCGTATTATTCATGAGAATAAATTCCATAGCATGCAAATATAAATACAGAACATTTGAGTTTGCTTTGCAAATATATCTTTGTTTGAATTTACGATATTATCTGGTTTTATTTTGTCTGTTTTTCACCACAGATCGATCAAACAGGTGTTTGTGTCAACCCGTTCTCATTCCGAACTCGTAAAATAAGGACGTTTGGACAGTGGCTGTCAGCGTCTGATGTGACGAAAAAGGCGTCTTTCAGCATATTTGTGTAACGCACTGGTGAGAGCAGCAGTTAGATAGGATTTAGCGAGTAGTATGTAAGGGCGAATTTCCGCGTATGGAGGTTGGTTGGGGTGGTGGATGGGTCAAACAAACACAGGACTTTCACCCAGGAGAGCGGGGTTCGCATCCCGCTTGTCACGCTTGCTATAGTCGCTTTTTATTTTCCTCCCGCGTGTCACAGAACCGTACGCCCACCCACGACCCTTTCCTAAACATAACCATCCCGTTCTTCCCGCGTGTCACGGAACCGTAAGCCCACCCACGACCTTTTCCTTAACATAACTGCGTCAAAAGGGACGGCAATAGTCCCGACCAAGCGCGTTTACCTATAACGCTAAAGGGACGGCAATAGTCCCGACCAAGTGCGTTTACTTATAGCGCTAAAGGAGACTTTTAGCGTCAATAAGAACGACAAAGGCACCTGACCAAGCGTCCATATTTTACGAGATGAGTGTGAGAACCTGTTGTTTGTGTAGGATATTCATTGTAAAAATTGGCATATCATCAAAAAAGGGAATATTTTTGTATTATTTTACACAATTCTGTGTGTACACCTGGGTCAGAGTGTGGCCTTGGAGGACCGCACATTTTCCCGTCAAGTTTGCTTTTTATAAATCCAAATTCTTGCGTAGAGAGCGGCGTACGTCTTCTTTTGTGCGTAGGCCACGTTTATAAATGAGGCCCCTGAGGAGCAGGTAACCATAGTCCTCATTAATCCACCCTAGTTTAAAATAAAAAAAAGCGTTTGGTAACGGACATCTGGCCGAAAAGAACGACATACAGCGGAATTTCCGACGGCAACGGGGCAATCACGGAAGTGGAACGTCGTGGATATAGACTACGCGGACCCCAGCGGACAGTACAATTTCAGCTTAAGTTGTTTTTTAAAGTTTAAGTCACATTAGACTTGACAAAAATTAGGACACTCAACACCCCCCACCCCACCACCACCTCCACCTGAAATGGCTGGGCTGTGTACAGTACAGATGTGCCTCATGAGATGTAAGGAGTGAAATATTATCCATGCACATTCATGTAACTACTTTACTTAACATAAGCATCTCAAGGACAAAATCTATGCAAACAAATCATGTGTGCTATTCAATACCTTCATGTTTAACCCAGTTTGGACTCTTATGACAGACAGTCCTTCCTGTGATAGGCAACTGCAAAGCACTTGAGGAGTTGAAGTATGTATTGTATTCGGTGTTAAACTTCATACTTGAGTGGTTCGTCCTCATTTTTGAACATAGACGGTCTACAAAACATCCAGCTCTCACGACCAAGAAAGGAGGAAGGAATGCAAATAAGTGAGTCCTGGCCCGTGCCCAACAAGCAATATCCAATTTCTGGTAAGCTGTTAGCTCATCTGTGTTTATCTGGTTTGAACATGTTTGCTTAGGATTAGGGTTTATTTGTTAAGTTCTTGTTTTAATGCTGCAATTTGTATTTGGCTTCCAACTTCATACTGCCGACATGTACACAGGATCTGTTGGTCGGTTGGCCCACCACATTGGTCCAGTCTGAAATAAGATAAGATAAACTTGTATTGTAAGTAAGTAAAGTAAGTAAAGTTTATTTGTATAGCACGATAACCGATCACAGATAAAAATCACAAAGTGCTTCACAATCAAATGTAATACAATACAACAAATGTTGAAAACAAGAAAATGTTAATACAAACAGAAAGCATAACAAACAACCATGAAAAACCCTCAACTAACTAAAAGCCTGCTTGAATAGCAGAGTCTTCAATTGCTTTTTAAAAGATTCGACAGAATTCACACAACGTAGAAAGGGAGGCAAGACATATTGATTCCCAGCAAAATTATACAACAGCATGGCTTCATGTACAAAAACTAGGGCAGTTTTTATTTGGCAAATCCAGATTGTATCCAGATTGATTTTAATAAGTCTTGACAGCAAAGAAAACACATCAAATGCGATTTTCCGATCAAAACCACATTTGGAGGTGGTTTGAAATGCAATTCCAATCTGGTTTTCTACAGATGTGACTCAAGCTCAAGTTGGATTTCAAAGTGTCTTCTGCGTCACCGGTGTAGCCGAGGGTTATACTGTAATTGTGCCTATACTTATGCAGGTAATAATATAAAAACACAGAAGCTCTGTAGTCCGAGCCAGCTCGAACCAAGACACCTTTTACTCCTGCATTGTCAGTTACTTTTTTTCTTTTCTTTTTTGGGGCTTTTATGGCTTTTAATTGATAGGATAGCTTGAAGACTCGAAGCCGTGGTCAGATTCGAAGCCGTGCCGCTACCAAGGACTCAGCCTACATGGGGCGCACACTCTACTGAGTAAGCTAGAGGTCTCCCCAATGTGACGTTTTTCAATAAAAACATTTGCGATTTCACATAATTTTGGACCATTATTATTACCATCTGTGTCTAAAATGTTTGAAAAGCTATAGCAGATAAATGAATAACACTCAAACTTAAAGACAAAACTTGCTAAAGAAGTCCCGTGGGGAACAACTATAATCATCAGATCTGAGAAAAGTGATTTAATTACTACTGCTCACATTGATTATACAATCATTTGGCTTAGGTGCTGCCTAAAATGGCTTGGGTGCTGTGCC
Organism: Sander lucioperca; assembly: GCF_008315115.2. Lineage (NCBI taxonomy): Eukaryota > Metazoa > Chordata > Actinopteri > Perciformes > Percidae > Sander > Sander lucioperca. The sequence goes on along the minus strand of NC_050188.1, from coordinate 4,675,199 downwards.
TAAGCCATATAATGGTAGGGAAAACCTTGCATTACTCTGTCCCAAATGCACACGTCTTACCTGTCACATAATCGACTTAGGTCTACAAACTGCATCAGTGTTCCTGTTCACTCTAGTATAGTCAAGGAAGCTGGAGCTGGGAGCTTTACAGTGGTGGTTCTATGCTTATGCAAAGAATTGAAATGAACCCAAAGACATTTATTGAACCAGTGAGTGACAAACTCTGTAGTTTCCATCCACACATTTTTATGCGAATTAAGTGATATCGAATGGAAAAGGCTTTATGGAAACCGTAAAATTCAATTGAATTTCATGAATATCGAATCAAAGTTTATACGTTCGGTCTCATTGGATTTTCTCTTAATCGGTAAACGGCTTATGCGATAAACTCCGTTGAAAACGTTATTTGCCGAATAAATAATGAATTGCAATTAAGTTTTAGGTAATTTTATTGTTTAAACAGATGCACCTGAACAGGTCACAAGTGGTGAAGACTGCCACCGCATGCACACTACCGTGAGTGCCGACGCAAATGTCCCTTATGATGCAACGATTGTCTACTACAGCCTGTAGTATGATTGATGGCCAGCCCTTTCTATTGACAAAATCCCTGTAACCTTCAGCAGGGGGTCTATTCGCAGGACGTGAGTCCCGTCTACTCCGCCATTCACCTGTGGCACAAAGTTTGCTTTGGAGTTATGCAGTAAGATCTCTTAGCCTCATCCACTCCAGGTGCCTTCGCATCATCCTCGTTCGTATGGCATTGCACACGGCGTAAACACTCCGGTGCATGGTGGTCTTGCTGACCCCAAACGTTTACTCTGTGCATGTAGCTAGTTTGTAGAGCGCAATGACGATATGCTTCTCGGGTTGAAACCAGAGGGCCGGCTTACCCCATCTGGAGCGAGGGACAGGCCAACAAAATGACACAACAGGTAAAATCCGAAAATGCTTCAACCAAAGGTTTCCGTGAAGTGTCTCTAAACCACGATCTCCCAGAACAGTTTGGAGCGCTGTTGTTCCCTAACCATAGGCCATCTCCGTTGTTGTCAGGCATTTACGTGCATCTGCATCATCATAGCAATGCGTAGTTGTTGTCGTATTATAGCTTGATATGTTGCTATCAGCTGGCACATAAGCACTATTACAACTTGGGCGATATTACTCATTTAGGTAGACGGCGCAATCCATTTTGTCTGGCAAAACTTTGTTCGCAAATGTTAGCTTGAATGTTGTGCGATTCAGTGCGAAAATGAATGGAAACACCATAAAATGTCTCAAATCAATTTAATAAAAAAAGATTTTTATTCTCTTTAAAGCCGTTGGATGGAAACACACTTTCCCAGATTTAACTCGCATGATTTTGTTTTACCGAACTTCAGATTATATGATTGACAAGTGGATGGAAACTAAGCTAGTGACTTCCTGACAGATGGTATGTGCTGTTGGATCCCTTTCAGCAGGTGACAGATCCTGTCATCACTGTAGAGAACAGGTTCAACTTTATTATCCTAGAGGAAATCGAGATTAGAGATCAACCGGTATAAAAGCACCGCCTACTGACCAATCAATACTCGATTGATAATGGCGTCACCATTCTTTGAAGATCTGGAGGAACTTGGTGCACGGATAGTGAAAGGTGCACTCAGAAAAGTTGAAACATTTAGAGACCGACAAAACCCGTTTCATTCCCGTATCCTTATGAAAGATATAGATTTTGAGTGGAGGGAATAACGTATCTTTGTCAGCTTCTTGAGCCGTATGTGTTGCCAATGTGACACATCGGTTTGAATTATGTTTTTATATCAGTTTTTTATTTGCTCCCACGATCACGTACCACTTCCAGGGTTGCAGCTAAGAGAATAAGCTACCGCAACAAAAGTGTATGTAGTGTAATTGTGGTCAGATGTTTTTGTCCCTGACTGAGGGGGCAGTGATATTGCTAAGCCTTGTAATTTACTCATTTACAGCGTCAGCAATTGTTTTGCCTGCTTTCCTTACTGGGTTTAGCAGCAGCGACTGTAGCTTTTTGCCTGTCAAAATTGCCTAAAATTGTCAAATGAAATACACATTTTTGTAAAAACTAATAAAACATATGTCATCATTCAAGGATGGTGACATCCAAAGACTTTGGACCATTTTTAGACATTTATTGAGAAATTATGAGATTTTTAAAGAATTGTGACCTGTGTTATCTGTGAAAGTAAATGGAACATGCATCAGATTGACTGCAGGGCACTGCAGCAAAACAATGCATCAAATCTGCTGTCATGCTGCGGCTACACTGAATGATTGCAGGTCCCAGTCATACTGACAAACTAAGCTGATTGAGTAGCGATGTCATTTATTTGGTGCGCTATGTGCGCTATGTGAATCGTATTAGAGGGTAGGGAACAAACGACCCATATGGTTTGTAAGGTTTGGGGGACTTGTTGGCATTATACATGGCACATAAGAGACTTTCCAAGTTTACATGTGTAGTGGTGTGGGCAGTAAGCTTTGCACCCTGTTGGCTCTTGAACGCAACCTCAATTAGACCAAACCCCCTCATTAGCTGAGCTTATATAAAGCACCTGTATCATCATGGCTGCCTCTTGGCTTTGTCTCTGCCTGTTGGTTGCCACATGGGACCATCTCTGTGACTTTTAGGTAGGTGATTGTGTTAAGTCTGTTTATGCTTTCAATGTGTTTTCAGATACTGAGTTGTCTATTTTGCAGCAGTCTGCTGCCTGCATGACTGTTCTCTGCCTGGGCCTGGAAGGGATTCCAAGCTCCCCTGCCTGGAGTGATGTGATGAACTCTCCCTCAGCCTACTGAGTATATTTGAGTGAAGGTATGAGTAACTTAAAGCAGCATGTCTGGTATGATCACTACCTGAGCTAAATATTATCACACATTGATCACTGCTTTTAAACTTTAATGTAATTTTTGTCTGAATTGTAGGTTGTCAGCTGCTGTTTTGCCTTAGTTTAGCTGTTTTTGTATTTTAATCATTTTAGTACATCCTTGTTGGTGTCCCAGGACACTCTCCCTGTTTGGTTTGCTTGTATTTTAGGTTATCAACTGGTTTATTGTTTTCCTGATTTTGTTAAATTGTTGTTTTGCTTTCCAGTGGAGCTAGTAGCCAGCTTGTGGTGGATGCTAGGCATATTAGTGTGGTTCCCTTCACAGATTGTAGTGATAACAGCACGGTGACACGATTTGTGGTGACACGATTTGCAGTGAACCGGTTTACAGTGACTATCGATTGCAGTGGGCACATGCGATGGGTAAGTTGGTGCACCCCTGGAACACACCCTTAGTAGACTCTCTCCACAGCTGGCCTCTGCCCACTTCCCCCCTTTTTTCCTTTGATAATTTAAGCCATAACTGGGAGTATATTTGATTTAAAAGAATGAATTAATAAAACCTTTTCTACATTTTCTATTGCAATTTTATTTAAACATTCTCATTTTTAACCATCCCCTTTACAGGCACATCCAGTCATAAATTATCCATCAATAAATGAATATTTCTTTTGTAACCACATCTCTGTCTTGCTTCAGTTAGTGAACCTGTGTAGCCTTTTGTATAACTGGGGTGCTTATTGAAGTAGAAAAACACTGGGGTGGAAGTCCCCATGTGGCGTTGTCGGTTAGTTAGACTCGGGTGGCGACTCCTCCCCTAGCGCCACCCGCCTTGCCACACATGCAAGCACAGCAGGCTTAAAGCATGTGGCTGATATGTGAGCAGGGCTACAGCAGTTTAGTGGGATGTGCTGGCTGCTGTAATGGTGATGTGATTGTAGCGTGTGTCAACACATTGGCACAACTCACTCTACTGTTTCCAGATTTTCAGGTTTTACTAATGGTAAAAGAATAGGCTATTGGGTATCATCATCACTGCACTCTGTCATCGAATGGCTCTCCTCTGCCATGACATTCCTTTTCATCGTCTTAGCTGACATCAAAGTTTCCACTAATGCATTGAGTTTCTACTATTGCTAAATTCCAAATTTCCCCAAGGGGCTGAGTATCTAGCTATGTTTAAGTGCAACACGCATGCACAACATTAAAATGATGTAGGCATGTAGACAGACACATGGAACACAGTGTTACAGATGTCAAATGATATTGCTGTACTGCCAAAAGTAGATTTCAGATAGTCATTTGATCTATGTTTTCACAACAAGTTCCAACTGAACTCAAGGTGTGATTTACCTTCTTCAAAGTGTACAGTGTCTGGGGTTGTTTTTAGAGTGGTCCTCACTGTATTCCTATGGCACACAGGAGTTATGCTGGGTAAATACTGTACAACCCCCTGAGGAGCGCTGTGTGTGGAAAATCACCCTGTTGCCCAGCGGGTTGCTAACCAGCTTTCCCATGAGAATCCACTGCCACCTTGAAAAGCATTTTCAGCATTTTGAGTTTGTCGTTGTTTATTTAGTACATGACCACATTTTAAGCCTGTTATGTGGTCAGGTTGGTAACAACAAAACTTTCAAATGCATAACCCCATAGCCTACCTGTTACCATAGAGGCTTAGTAGTATTCTCTCTCTGATGTCAGAGTTTTTTCCCAACTGACTCCTGCTCTCGCTTGGTTTTAAATAATAAATTAAAATGTGATTCCATAGCAACTAATGACATTGTCAAGGGGGAGCATGTAAAGTGTGAAAAGGATGGGGCCAAGGACTGATCCTTGGGGGATCCCACAGGTGATTGTGTGTGACCGAGACCTTGCACTTTGAAAGGGAATGTACTGTGTTCTGTCAGTTAGCTAAGATTGAAGGTAGTTAAGGGCAGTCCAATGGTGCGTTCTAACTGGTTGAAGAGTATTCTATGCTCCAGTGTCAAATGCAGCAGACAAATCAAGGAGAATGAGGAGGGAAGGTGAACCAGCATCAGCTGCCATTCTTGGGTAATTTGTGACTCTCACCAGGGCTGTGTCTGTGCTATGTGTAAAGCGTAAACCAGACTGAAATTTTTCAAAGAGGTTGTTGTATTTGAGGTGGAGGTGGGCAGCACTCCTTTTTCCAGTACTTTTACTTGGGAGATTGGAACTGGGCCTGTAGTTTACAAAATATTCTGGACCATAAGTGTGTTTTTGGAGAAGTGGTCTGATTATGGTGGTTTTCAGGGCAGATGGAACACAGCCAACCTGTAGGGAGTGGTTTATTACAGTGGTAATCATGGGACTGATGGCAAAGGGATAGGTGAAACTGAGCCAAAACTATGGATTAGTTTTACGAATATCTTGTCAATGACACATATTTTACATCTTTAACTGGTGACTTTACTGAAACATATTCAGCAATCCTAGTGGCATTGCTTTAGGGATGGTTTAAGAGTGGAAGAGGGGAGAAAGGTAGTTGGAATTGTAGGGTTCTTTGTTTGTGTGGGGAGCAACACTGAGGCATCAGAGGAGACATAAAAATGTCTGTGTGACTAGGTCTTGGGTGCTCTAGTCGCTCCGGCAGCGAGTGGGACAAGGCCTTCGTGCCATTCACCACTCCGCTGTACACTACAGACAAGAGAGCTGCGGTAGTACCTTTTTTGTATACCCCTTAGTTCGATCCAGAGAGTTCGGGTGCAGGCAATTGGGGGAATAATACGTCATGTCAACAGGAAGTAAAAATCATTTAAAGCTTATTTTGTGTCTAAACATAACCAAACTGCGACTTCTCGACAAGTTTTCTTTTAACTTTACGAACGTCACGTTCAGCGTCACATGCATAACCGGAAGTGAAAGTAACTCCTTAAAGAACAATCATTTTCTAAACTTAACTATGTAGTTTTGGTGCCTAAACTAACCAAGTAGTTTTCTGTTTACTGTCACAACGCTATGAACTGTGGGTAATTCCCTGAGGCAAGGTCTGCAGAAATGCAAACTTGCAGAAAGTGTGCATAAAGCGCTCAAGAAGTCTGCGAGAGAGCCATCATGCCCTTGACAATTTCACAGTCAGGACAACCCTAATCCCTCGCAGACTTGGCAAGAATGCGCCTCAATGTCCGTGAGTGTGGACATGGGGATTGGGCCATAGAGCTGCTAGCGTGGCTGTAGACTCTACTCTAAGTCCTGTTGTATAATTGACATATTTATTGCCTTTTTTCTACCACAGACTTAAGTTTAGCGGCTTCTATTTTTTAAATAGTTTTTCCTTTTTATAGCTTGTCCAGATAACACTGATATAGCATATGCTGTCAATGCAGATACACATGAATTAGGCGTCTTTGGTAGTGGTTTGCGATACTGCAAAATTTGGTATCTCCGATACCAATATGATACCAATACTTTTTAATATTTAAATATATTCAAATTGCTCAATCTGAATGAATTTTCATGACCTTGAATGAGTGTGTTTTTTTTTTTTTTTTTTTTTTTTTTTTTCTTTGGATTATTAATGTTAAAACCCAGGAAAGATTTTTCATATGCTTGTATAAATGTGTTGTCTTAACACTGTATCTTCCAGCCTTTTTACAAATTATACAGCTTGCCGTCGTTTCATTTTTGGCCTGAAAATATAACCACACAGCTCTCGTCTTTCTCTCTGCCATTTTTCTGCTCCGTCTCTGTGCTGCTTGTGTGTGTGCTGCTGGCCACCGCCGGACCTGGCTGCTTGCTTGTTTGCCTGGTGCCGCTGAGTCACATGACTGTACAACATCAAATCACAAGAGGGGGGAGGAGGAGCAAAGTGTGCCTGCTCTGCGCTGTGACAAGAGCGGCACTCCGAAACCGCAGCAGTGCATACTCGAGAGAAACTAAAACTAAAGTATTGATCTCATATTGATCAATATCAATACCAACGTTGGTATCGATATTATTGATATTTGGATCGATCCGCCCACCACTAATCTTTGGGCACTCATGAAAAAATATTTAGGATTGAGTTCATTAGTGTATGAAACTGCAGAGCTGTCATATTTTTTATTGTCAAGGCATGACTGCTGTCTCAGCAGGTAAACATTCACACCAGGCACGCAAGGCAGTTTAATGATTACATGAGCACCTCACGGTGTGCTTTGCCCCTCAGCAGAACTGCATTATTTTATTGTTTTTATACAATAATACATGTTCATATTTTGGTTGAAAGTGTGATCCTTCAGATGTTATTAGACAGTGTGCTGGTAGCAGAAGGGTCAGGCTCTTCCTCTGAGATGCGTCCCATCAGTCATTGAGGGGGAATTGCCGAAGTCCAGCAGGAGAACCAGCCGTGCTCAATTAGTTCTGGCTCTAGCTCTGTCTACCTGATCTATGGGACGCATTTAAAATAGAGCCCAGCGAAGGCCTAGTCATTTCTTTCTGTCTTGCCATGTGTCAGTAAGATGACACATGGCAAGTTTTGTGTCGTGTTTGGATGGTTAGGAAATTCCTAGCTAAGAGGCCTTTTTTGTGACAATCAGGGTGCAATTAATCTTTCCCCGTTGGAATTTAATGCCAGTGTTAATTTTGACAGCAAATTCTGATTTAGTCTTAGTCTTTTGAATAACACCATTTAGTTTTAGTCTTATTTTAGTCATATGAAATCTTTTAGTCTTAGTCTAGTTTTAGTCAACTAAATATCATAAGAGTCTTAGTCTAGTTTTAGTAGACCAAATATTAGCAGATTTTAGTCGACTAAAGCTACAGTGGATTTTGTTGACTAAATGTTTCTGCAGAATTTCCGGTCATTGGAAGTATCCATCAGTCTGTTATGGAATGGTATTAAGGTTTGAATATGCAGTACAGACACAGATTTAATGGTTCGTCCTAGACCTAGCTCTGACATTTCTGTTGTTCATGAGACATGTCATTGCCCTCGGACCGGGTGCACTGCAAAACGTTAGCGTGTTGCTAACGAGCGAAGTCAACTGAAATCAGCCAAAGCTGTGTAACTAAGACTGTACAACTAAGTATAATGTAAACAACCTTACTGTTGTGAAAACGTCCTCGAAACTGTGCAAAGTTCTGCAAACTCGTCCTCCTGTGTAACTGCTGCTGCGTTTGTTTAGCTGTTGCGCCTGCATTTGCCGCAGCTTTTTAAAATGGCTCTGCTGCTTCCGCATGAATCAACCTACCCTCAAAGATTCGCTCTGATTGGATTTCTTCCTAACTTGTCCCACAAAAAAGAGTGGTTCTGATTGGATCTCTTCTCCATTCGTCCCTCCCTAACATTTTCGTCTCATTTTTATTTGTTGACTAAAGTTGTTATATTTCGTCACAGTCTTAGTCATCATATCTGACTTTTTATTTAGTTTTTATTTAGTTTTCGTCCGTGAAAAAGGTTCGTTGACGAATATTTTTCGTCATAGTCTTCGTCAACGAAATTAACACTGGGTGGATCGGTACACTGAAGTCACGGTTTGGTTCATACCCCGGTTCAGACATCACGGTTCGGTTTGGTACAATGGAGGGAAAAGCATAACAAAAATGCAGAAGGCAATTTTTTTTTTTTATTGTGCATGTCTCAGGCTGTACCATCTAGTGTCATCCAGTCTCTCCCCTGAGCTAGCTGCAACAGTCTGAAGCGTATAAAGTAAGATGTAAACAGTAAACAATAAGTAGGCTACCCCACATCATCTCCAGACTCCATCTGGAACTTGTAAACAAAATAAGACAATCAGCTAGTAGTGTGATATGGGAGACAAGCCCTGCTCTCATATGTGAATGCACAGAGCAGGGGTGTTAAAAGAGTAGCTTCAGTTACACAGAGCAGTTGGCGAATTGTGGCGTTAGCTTCACATGCTAACAGCGGAGCTAGCAGCAAACAGCGAAGCTAACGGCGGAGCTAACAGCTAACGGCAGAGCTAAAAGCGGAGATAACAGCGGAGCAAACAGCGAAGCAAATGGGCCTGGAAGCCATTTGTGGTCGAGGCAAGAAGGGATACAGCTACAGTACATCCGTGTTTGGTTGTAAATGGAAGGGACTAGTTTGCTTCGTGTGGACTCACTAGACCGACTCGACATGTAGGCGGAGCTTGGGAGCTTCAGAGCTAAGGCGGGGCTACAGATTAGGTGTCCCTAAGAAACTCATATGTAACAGTAGTTCCACATTACATTAATTAACATGAGTTTTATTTATTTTTATACCGTGTAAATTCATGTACCGAGACGCCTGTACCGTTTCGGTTCAATATGAATACATGTAGCGTTCCACCCCTACAATCAACTATGCCTACAGTGCCTGTACAGTATGCAGTTTCATTCAAATATGATGGACAACAGATGCTGTTTTATAAATTAAATGTTATTATTTAAACAATTACAGATGAAGACATAGCAATAACATAACTTGATAGGGTGAAACGTCCCTTAGCTCAGGAAACGCTGATGCTCTTAGTGTTTCTTCCGTCACATGTCCTCAGACTGACCTCGTCCCCCTGTTTCACTTCCGCTTTGAGCTCTGACACAGTTAGGCCACCACCCACCCCAACCAGGAGGCCAGTGAAACTAACGGTTGAATTATGATGTGACACTTGTTAGCCATGCTAGCAACATGACGGATGGCGATGTTGGTCCAACTACTGCTTGGATTGTCATGACATTTTGTACAGACATTCATGGTCCCCAGTGCATGAATCTGACTGGCGTTGGTGATAATCAGACATTTCATCTAGCGCCATCAGCCTGTCAATGTTTTCACTCAAGTCATATCATATTTTGACAAAATTTCGAGTTAATATCTCGGTATAAACTTTGTTACAGATATTCATGTCCCCACAGAATGAATTGTGATAACTTTGGCGATCCCCTAACTCGTCATCTAACCCCTTAGTTTAAGCCCAAATACCTGCAAAACTAATGACATTCCCATCAGCCTCAGCCCTACTTTGTGTTTAGTGCTAAGTAGGACATAGCATTACAGCAAATTTAACAAAATGTTGACCATGCTAAATATTACCTGCTAAACATCAGCATGGTGGCATGGTTATTGTGAGCATGTTGCCACAATGACATGAGCGTTTAGCTAAAAGTCCCTCTGTGTCGGACTACAACCTCACAGCTCTGCTCGCATGGCCGTAGACTCTTAATCTTGTTTTTCTACATATTATCTACTTTTCACTGTAAGGGTGTCACACACAACGCAGTAATGGCATACCTGGCAAAGTCTTTGAACATGTAACCATGTCACCTTTTTAGGCTCACTGGCATGCAGTCTTGATCCTTCTGCCATAAATAAGGCAAAACGAGCTCCAATTAAGGGGTAATTGCAGTGCTACTGAGCAGTAACAGGATGCTAATGAAAATCCCAGGCTTATGATGGGAACGGGAGATTGCTTTTAAAATTAGGCTGCTTCACCAGTTTTACTCTCTGTGGATGAAGGAATTAAACAGCACGGGTCTGGTTAAGGGAAGTCTCGGCTAATTACTCTCCGATCTCAGTGAAGTCCATTTGTAGCAATAATTGCCCTGTGATTACCTTTGTGCCCTCCCGTCTCACAAAGCTGCTCACAATTTCTATTTTAATTTCTCACAGACTGGTTTGTAGAGCTGTAATTGGGCCTTAAAAGTTCGGCCCGACAGAATTCGGCCCGAGCCCGCCAGAATTCGGCCCGAGCCCGACAAGTACATTTTGATTGACAGATTTTTAAAAGCCCGAAACCGTTTACAGCCCGACTGTACAAAAGGCCGTCTATCAGCAGTGATTGTTGATTGCGGACACACTCTTCACACTGCGAGCGGGCACACGCACCACTCGGCAGAAAAGGGAGAGAAAGATAAAAGACTGCGCCGCATGCACACATCTCTTGTCTTCCGTCAAGAATGAGTAATTTATACATTTTTTAACATCATTTATTTATGACTAACGGAGGCTATAGGCCACTTGGAAGTTGGAACAAAGAAATAAAATAAGTCCTCCAGAAACCAGCCTCTGTTTCATCTCCTCAGCATCCATTTTCACGCTAATCAAAACGCTTCACCTGACCGCTCGTTTACTGCGCAACTCGGAGCGCAAGCCCGAGCCTGGCCCGAGCCCGTGTAACATGATAGAAATTAAGACCTAACCCGACCGAACCCGTTGGGTTCGGGCAAAGATCTTCAGCTCTACTGGTTTGTACAGGTTTTTTTGGGGATCTTGCCAGAGCATTTTAGCCATTTAAGCCACAGTTGATTGACTGATCACATTTAAAGCTGATAGCAGTATACAGCCGGTACAGTAGCTATATTGTGTAATGAGAATTGTTTAAGAACATAATGAACATCCTTTTTATTATCTCAACAAGTAAACAAAGTGTCTCACCAACCCGGTCTCGCGCAAGTTCGTGAAATAGTCACGTTATTTTGATTTATTGATTCGGTACAGGTCATGATTTTCTCGTTTATATCGTTTATTTACGATTTTTGAACGTTTCGAACAATGAGGAAAATAAACGCCACACGCTGGCTACAACAAAAGGACGGACCGCCACACGCGGCCACAACAGGGAAATTCAACACCACACACCAGCAACAACTGGACGGACCGCCACATGCGGCCACAATGGGGAAATTCAACACCACACGCCGGCTACAACAACGGGACAGACGGCCACACGGGGACGCAATCCCCGGGCGCAGGGACACAATCCGCGGTCTCTGTGGCACGCAACAACGAGGACATGAAACGCCACAACAACGGGACGGTTGAGGTTAGGAAAAGAAAATACTGGGAAAGGAAGCATCACATGCAGGACACGCCAAAAACAACAGGACGGTTGTGGTTAGGAAGAGAATAACGCGGAAAGGAACTGCAACACGCCGGACGCGATCCCCGCTCTCCGGGGTGAAAGTCCTGTGTTGTTTGACCCATCCACCACCGCGACCAACCTCCCTACGTGGATTTTCTGCTTTTCATACTACTCCCTACCGTTGTCGTGCTGTGATCACGAAATATGCTTCCCATTTAAATACATTAAATTAAAATTCGTAATCGCCACACGAAAAAAAACACAATCGTGTCCTGTTCACGAATCAATAGATTCAATAACGTAACAATTTCACGAACTGCCATGAGACTGGGCTAGTCTCGCATGTAGAGTAGTGCTGAGATTTTTTTGAGAAATGATAACATTACCAATACTGCCCTACCTACAAATGTAAAGAGCAGACCTGCGTCAGTGTAGGAAGAGAAAAATTCCTTCCTCATCATATCTTCATCAATTCCCTGTCCTGAGATGGTGCAACGTAAGATCTTTATTTCATGAGCAAAGATCTGAGTTAATCTGGAGAGCAACTAAACCTTAGGGTGCAGTTACTCAATACAGTTGTATGAAAAAGTTTGGGCACCCCTGACAATTTCCATGATTTTCATTTAAATAATTGGGTGTTTGGATCAGCAATTTCAGTTTGATCTATCAAATAACTGATGGACACAGTAATATTTCAGTAGTGAAATGAGGTTTATTGGATTAACAGAAAATATGCAATATGCATCAAAACGAAATTAGACAGGAGCATAAATTTGGGCACCCCAACAGAAAAATCACATCAATATTTAGTAGAGCCTCCTTTTGCAAAAATAACAGCCTCTAGACGCTTCCTATAGCCTCTGAGTGTCTGGATTCTGGATGAAGGTATTTTGGACCATTCCTCCTTACAAAACATCTCCAGTTCAGTTAGGTTTGATGGTTGCTGAGCATGGACAGCCCGCTTCAAATCATCCCACAGATTTTCAATGATATTCAGATCTGGGGACTGGGATGGCCATTCCAGAACATTGTACTTGTTTCTCTGCATAAATGCCAGAGTAGATTTTGAGCAGTGTTTTGGGTCGTTGTCTTGTTGAAATATCTAGCCCCGGCGTAACTTCAACTTTGTGACTGATTCTTCAACATTATTCT
>NC_050188.1:4572421-4657421 GCF_008315115.2 Sander lucioperca | reverse complement strand
TGTATTATATTCACTGGATGCCAGAACCCAAACTGGCGCCTATTCAGTTAAATGGAGTTGCTCGCACCTAGCGCATACACCAAAAAAGTTTCTCAGCTTCCGGGTTTACTTGCCGTGATATTACTGAATATGCGCAATAGTGTTTCTCCCGTTGGTTCCGTCCGCGAGTTCCCGCTCGGCCCAAAGACTTCACATTGTGGTGACGTCACAGGTTTTTAAATCGCGTTTCTCGGCTCGAGGGAAGTTTTTCAAATAAAAGAAGTCCATGGATTAAAAATTCATAACACAAAAGAGTCATAACCATCCTTGTTTACAGTTCGAAGGGTGCTGTCTACAGTTTTACAGACTTCTCTTTTACAATGGTGACCTACAGGGAAAACCCTCGTTTTTTTTTATCGATGCAATACAGCGAGAGGCCACCGGACAAAATTGGCTGAAAGGCTGAGCGCACCTCCTGGGGGCCTGGTCTCAATCAGGTTTTACAGGACAGTTTATGGACTCTTGCCTGCTTACGGGGTAACACTTTACTTGAAGGTATCTACATAAGAGTGACATGACACTGTCATGAACGTGTCATAAACATTATAAACAAGTCAAACGTTTATGACATAACGGTTCTGTCATTAAGTGTCATTCGGTTTTTGTCATGACAAGTTATGGTTAGGGTTAGGGTTCATGTGTCATGACAGTGTCATGTGTTCATGTAGATACCATCAAGTCAAGTGTAACCGCTTACGGTCTGCTCTGTGCGTTGCTGTGGTTGTTGTACACAAACCAACAGTTTGCAAGGTTAGGATTGAGATGCATGCCCAAAAGAAAAGCGCACATTTGTGGTCAGAAGGAGAAACACACCTACTTGTATACCTTATGAAAGACTGTAAACCAGGGGCGGAGCCAGACGTTGTCAAACCTAGACGGGGTCTGGGGGCATGCTCCATTTACAGCAGCTATATGCACTATTTTTCAAGCCATTTGATAATAAAATGCCTAAAAATCTGTACATCATTAGGGAAAAACATGAAAGTTGCCAAGGAAAAGAATCATCCTGTAGAGCCCACATCATATTTTGTATCTAATTGTTCTCCAAATGTCTAACCATAACACGACAAATGAAAGGATGAGTCATTTTCACTCCTGCCACCTGGAAAAAAAAGGGGCAAAAATTGTCTAATGTTACTATTTTTAAGGGTATAAGAGGTAGGGTAGGTAGGAATTTGGCCTAATCTTGAAACCTATTTTAAGTGGAGTTCACAGAATGAATGATTGATATTTCCCCAGTAAAATAAGTGTTACTCCCTGATTTGCGGCTCTAGTCAGAGAGGCTGAGGGAAGATGACACCAAGTTGAAGTATTTGAAAAACCTGAAAGATTCGGGGCTTTTGAGAAAACATTTGGGGCTGCAGCCCCACTATTATGCATGGCTGCATGTAGGGAATATTAGTGATTTGTTTTCATTGGCCATGTAAACAGCTTAGTCTGAATATTTTCGGAATAGGGGCAAAAACTGGAATAATATGTGTGTGTGTAAACCTAGTCAGTGTCGCATAAATAATGGCTTCACAACATGCAACTTTGTCACAATACATGATGAACTTCACTAATAAAAGTGACAATATTGTCTCCTGCTGCTTTATTGTCATCTAATGCATTCTAAGCAGGGAGTATTCATTTAGGCAAAGTAAGCTTGATGTCTGTATAAACAAGTAGCCTATTTGTGGCATGTAAAGAGTTAAATTTCTAATTAAAGCAGTGTGAAGCAACGCTGATAGTGTTGCTGGGAATTACAAAGCACTGGAACCTTAGTATTGCTATTTAAAGTGCAAGTCTCTGGTTAAACCCTGGATGTGTTTAATTAAATAGCAGCCAGGAACTCATCACAGTAATGTTCAATAGTTTTTTTTTTTTCTCTCTTTTGTGGTCAAGGTAATGACAAGCAGAGACGAGGGGAAAAAAAGACGTGAAAATTATTAGACAGGCCGCTCCCTCCTCCTCCTCCTTCCTGTTTTAAGAAACAATCAAGCGAACAGTTAAGGGGAACTTGTGTATGTGGGTGTCTGTTTAATTCAGGCATCAAAGCAGTGAGTGTTTTGCAGGGCTGATTTCATGGCTGTCATTGAACATTTGCCACATTTAATCTCATTTAACTGATAGTTGCCTGTAAGGCTAATCATATTCATTAAAAAGTTAAACGTTTACACCTCACATTGTGAATACATTCATGGTGGACATCCATACACTGCATTGAATTGTATTGTGTGAAAGGCATTGCTTACCTTCCTTTAGTCTATGTCGAAGTCGTTTCATTTATGGGATTGTTCCGGTGCCACCGGATGTTCCTCATATCGGCTGGATGTCCGTCACCTTCCGCTTTCTTTGTGTTGCCGTTCTAAACTCCGGTGGATTTGTGAGGACTATGGTTAACTGCTCCTCAGATCTCTGCAGGGTAAATCCAGACAGCTAGCTAGACTATCTCTCCAATCTGAGTTTTCTGTTGCACGACTAAAATTACTTTTGAACGTACACGTTCCACCAAAACAAGTTCCTTCCAGAGGCTATTTTGCAGCGGCACGTGCAGCGCTTAGCGCCACTCAAGACAATTGTGATTGGTTTACAGAAATGCCAATTAAACAGAACATTTTTCTCCCATCCCGGAATGTTGTGTGGACTAGCCAGACCCTCCTTTGCGTTACTAATCTTCCCTATACTTCATTTTCTTTGCTTAAAATAACCTCCATCCACACGCAATGGTGCAGTTATGATGAACAGCTGAAACTATGCATCAGCACAAGACAAGCCTAAGCATACAGCATGTCTTTTTATTTTCAAAGGTTCTCTCAGTTATTATTTCGCCAAGAAAAATCCAGGGAGATCTGTCCAGCTGTGTGTAGGCATATACTTTCTATAGTTTTCTCTTTTATTTATGCTGACAAGGTTGGATTATCAGTCAAAGCAGGTAACTACCCAGGGAGGCCCAAACGCTCAGATGCCCCACAGTCCCCGGGTTCAGTTGATGCAAATTAGTATGTGGTAATTTGATTAATTGCAAATTTGTCAGGAAATATGCACCACTAAAGGATGATATCAGCTGAAATGATAAGAGCCTTCAGGGAGCTCCTGCATTTTTTAGCCACATTGGTGCATGCTCTATAGTGTTGGTAGTTGGTTGAACCACTATTTTGTTCCACAACTATTTAATAATAATAACAGAATACTATAAGATATTCAATATTCCCAGACAATGTGTCCCGATGACTGTTGTGATCCCTTGACTTTTCCTCTTACGCCACCTTGAGGTTCCCAATTGCAGTTTTGAGTAAAATATCTCAACAACTATCTTATAGATTGTCATGTTCCCCACAGGAAGACTTTGGTCATCCGCTGTCCTTCCAATTGGTTTCCAAATTGTTATTACTCCAATGCTTATATTTATCACCAAATACCTGCAAAACTAATGACATTGCAGCCTCAGCTGTACTTTGTGTTTTGTGCTCTTGTGTGATTAGGGAACAAAATCAATCAACATTTTGAACATGTGTTTATTACAAACATTTCCAAACTGATAGAAAACGTAATTGGGGGCAGCATTATGTTCCTTTTAAAACTGAGTAGGGCAAGAACACACTTTCTAGGAGACAGGGATTGGATATGATGCTTATATGGTATCAAATGGCCACAAACACACAGCACACCTAGGGGAAGGAAAGTATTACAGAAGTACAGGTTAGTTTCTGTTTCTGCAAAGCAAAAATATAGTGTAGTCTGCCATGCACTGTCTCTGATGGGTAAACAAAGGCAACAGGCTATGTGCCTGGATATTTTAAAAAAGGAATGCAGTGTTACATCGTGTTTTAAATATCTTGTTTGCACACTTACCGATATATCGCGTTTTAAATGTGTCTGATGTCCAAAACAACTGAACAGAGCAAGCTTGTGAAGTTACTTACATGTGTAAGAGAACAACAACAAAGTCAGCATGGTCATGCACATTTAAGGAAATGAAAATGAGTCAGCTTTGACTAATCCCACTGCATCTGTACATTAATGTTCATGCTGGATGAAGGTTACTGAGGCTGAAAAGTCAAAAGAGAGCCAAGATTTTAATAACTGTGCAGCAGCGGTGGCTATTCTGTGCGGAGAGGCAAGGTCAGAGCAAGGAGTGCTGTGGCCGCTACATCAATGGCGTTACAGAAACAGAATGAATTTAGAATTTCAAGACATCAAGGGCTACTTTTAACTCTCTGTTTAGCAAGTCCCATTTTTCAGAATGAGGTCACATTATAACACAAATCAAATATGTGACATTTGCTGTCAGACCACATGTGCAAGTCTCCCCAAATATAATTCAAATCTCAAATTCTGGATGATTTGTTTTCACTGTAACCTGCAATCTGAATGCAGTGACATTAAAATCCCCTCCTTTTTAATGATCAATCAACACTCAGAGGCTAATAAATATTTATTCCTGAAAAATACTGAACACGGTGTTACTTAACTTCACTGTCAGGAC
The DNA here is from genome assembly GCF_008315115.2 of Sander lucioperca. Taxonomy (NCBI): domain Eukaryota; kingdom Metazoa; phylum Chordata; class Actinopteri; order Perciformes; family Percidae; genus Sander; species Sander lucioperca. The sequence continues at coordinate 4,652,914 of NC_050188.1, read as the reverse complement.
ACATTAAGGGAAATTGAAGGGAAATCTAAATGTTCCTCCTTGGATTAAAGCCCACACATGCGTGCGCACACACTTAGTTGCAAAGACGACGCAGCGCTTTGATCAGTCTAAGACCAGGGAGGGAGGATGAGAAGAGCAGCAGGTGGTACGAAACAGAAAACAAAAACAAAATTCATTTCAAGCCATGTTTTTCTGCGGGAAATGTTAAGTGACAGAAGGACCTTTACTCTTTCATTTAGCCAAACAGTTTTGACACAATGTTCCACGTTCCGTCACAAACTTTCATGTTATTTGTGATGAGGCTGTCACAACTCATATATCAGTATTTATGAATGTGCTATTTACTGTAGCTGCAAATGGAGCCTGCAGTCAGGCCCTTCGAATGTGTTAATAATCAAGTTATTAAGAGAGCAAGTTTAATTCCAGGCTCCGGGGACACTTAAAATGCTCCTGCCTTACTGTCGCTTTATATATTTTTTTAATTTATAACCGTACTCTTAGAATTAACACTTGCCCGTCATCCACATTATATATTAGATCATGTTCTACGTTGCACTTTAATACTGGATCTTCATTTTTCATTGAGCTCACCCTGACATGACATGAACTTATTTGCTCTTAGAGGGTGGATTGATTTCCCTGTGGTCAGCCTTTTTTCCTCTGATTCTACAGCAGTCAAATATGAAAAGCAAAACAAACAAAAATCCTGCTAGAATTGCAGCTGATTGCCTGGACACACTGAAACAGATTTACATTTACAAATACTTGTAGAATTTTTTTTAAAGTGCAGCCTGTTTTCCAGTGCAACTTTTTTTTTTTTTTTTTTTTTTTTTTAACAAAGCTCAATAACAGCTGACGAAAATATCCAGTCATCTCTGCTGCAAATTATAGTCCTTATGGCAAATTCTCAAACATTAAATTGTCAAATCCTCCAGACTGTGAAGTGTTTAATTGAACATTTGCTCCTCCAGAGGTAACTACCAATCCTTTTTCAAAGAGCATTTGTCACGTTCATGTGAAATGATGAAAAATGTAACCGCTGCACAGCATGTCATAGCATAAGACCATCAAACAGCTTCAGGGTTCCCTCAGTCCCATAGAGCCCCTTGCTTATTAGAATACTGTATGCTCTGATGAAATTAAATGTTTTTTTTCACCCATATTGGCTGGGCTTTTATAACCTTATATACCAGCCAAGTCCCCTCTGATAGATGATTAATGATTCCCTGAGTCGCCTTGCCAGAATGGGGCCATCTACATAGTGACTCTATCACTTACGACAGTGAAGGGCAAAGCCCAATAACTTAGGTTGTAGTATCAATGCAACTGGATTCACACCAGGAGTGTGCATGAGGATTTGCATGGCATGTAATTGTTGTTAATGCTATGAGTGGGCATGTGTATGTAACAAGCCAGTAACATGTATGACTCCGTTGAAACGCCCATTAAAGCTGCACTTAGCAATAATCTTCGTTAACAATGGTTCCTAAACCTTGGCCCCTCTGACCCCCCCATCCCTCGTCGGGACAGCAACAGACACTTCAAAGCCATGGACAGTGAACATTTTGAAACCCACCACCACAAACAAGCATTATTGTTAATAAATAATATAAAATTGGCACAGTGGCCTATTAAATATTTATGTATGTTAGGATTTATTTGGAAAAACGGTCACTATGAAAAAGTACAGTAAATTAAAAAAATATACTATTTTGTATATATTTCTCTTTGTCTCTGTTTCTGTATTTATTGTTTATTCTTAATAATGTTTAATATGTTTGTTTGTATGTATGCACCCAATCACCAAGGCCAATTCCATGTAATTCCACTACTGTGGCAATAAACTGCTTTCTGATTATGATAATGTTGGTAAATTTACAGATTGGTCGATAATTCCGCATGATTTTTGATTCATGTTTTTTTTTGAGTTTTTCCTAAATAAACCTTAAAATTAAAAAAAAAAAACAGTGGCAGCGGTGGCGAGAATAAAATCAGTTGGCACGGCGGCCTATTCGATTTTTAATAACCGATGATGATAGCATTACTTGAAAACGTTCATGTGTAATCGCTGGAGTTGAATTGCCTCTTCAAAGCCTTCGTTTTCTGCACCGAATTGAGCACTGGTGTAAGTATTTCTTTGCCGATTAAATCTTGAAAACGATAGGATAATACATTTGCATCGATGTCCTCCTCAGAGCTATGGTCCTCCTTACCAGCGGTAACGTTACTCGCGGCTACCATCGTGAACCAACAGGCAAGCTAGCTATAGTTTATTGGCTGTGCTAGCTTGTGATTCGTGTTTTATGTCCTCAAAACATTTTGTTTAGATATTGATTGTAAAATTGTGAATTGATAAAATAAAATGACAACTGATGACTTTATCTTAGACCCTCTCTGAGGACCTAGAAGTCCCTGATGGTTCCCCATTAAATGGGGTATGACAATTTTAGAGTCGCTTGTAGTGACAAATCAACAAAGAATTGTCACTGCAGTTTCAGCTTCATGGAGCATTTTTAGCATCTTTTATCTCATAGTTTGGTTTGCTGCTCCACAACCTCTGCTCTGATTAATTACATTTCCTGCTGCAGTAGGCAGATAAAATAAACCCACTGTATGCTACCTGTCCGGCACCAAACAGGAAAGAGAAATGTAGCAACAAGCTGGTGAAGAAATTAGAACTTGTGGCAGCTAAAGAGCCAGATTTATTTCTCAGGAGTTGCTGGAGTCTAAACAGAGCTAAAAGGAGAGTGGATATTGGACTTACATTCATCAGTTGACCAGAAACACAACTCCAAATGAATGCTAATGTTGCTGGGTGTCTGCTCCATGCGTACATTCACCATTACAGCATTATAAATATTAGGGATGCACCAAATCCTGGATTCGGGTTTGGATTTGGCCAAATATTGGGCTTTTTGACGGGGTTCGGTTTCTGCCGAACCTTAGAATTTTTTTCCACCGAACCGAACCCTACGCTTGCACTATGCATGCTACGCTGGTCGACGTAATGACACCGCCGTTGATTACGGGAAGGTGTTTGTGTAGGTGGACCGTTCAATGCAGTAGGCTGTGAGAAAGTGAAAATGGAACTCGCGAGCAGAAAAAGTACTGCCTGGCAGCACCCCCCAGCCAAAAAAAGGCGACCCAAGCCGAGCCACACGCCCAACCCGCAATGCCGACCTGTCCCGCGGCGGCAAGGACCCCAAACAACACACAACATCGCCGCTGCCAAAACACCTGTGCATGAAACATCCGAAAGAATACAAGCCGCGCATGAAGGAATCCACAGACAGCAGCCAAAACGCAGCAACCCCAGGTACGACAATGGAAGGACAGTCACAGCTAAAAACTTGTGTTAACCAGACAGTGCCTCTCCCGGGCTGTCAGCCGTTCTCTCGGCAAATGAGTCTACAGTGGGAGCGGAGCGACCGAACGGCCGGCTGCTGCTCGTTAGCTAACGTTAGCTTTCTAATTTCACCCACCCAACATGCCTTCATCATACAATGGTTAGCAAACATTTGCCAAACAAAATGTTGTGTCACTCGTCTGGCGATAGCGATGTGTTTTCCTACGATGTGAAAAGAGCGTGTGAATTCAACATTAAGTTGTTACATTTAACTATTTTAGAGGCTGTGGACGTTGTTTACTTCATTAATGTGTTTACTGTGTTAATGGACTGAGGATGGGAGTAGGATTCGGTGTTTGGTTTCGGATTCAGCAGAATCTTAACCAGTGGATTCAGTATTCGGCCGAACCCCAAAAATCTGGATTTGGTGCATCCCTAATAAATATGTCAAAAGTTGTGTCTCAAGCTTGTTCTACTACGATAAAGGTCCAGTAATAAATATGTTTCTCCTAAGAATGTATCAAATTACTATATGTAAAGTGAATGCAAAGTTTTAGCACCAAGCAGCAGACAGATAAGACATACTGGAGTATATAGCAGCGAAAAAGACATCTTTTTCTCAGGAGTTGATAGAAACAGATAAAGAAGAAGAGTGAATGTTGGACTTACATTCAACAAAACCAAATGAATGCTAATGTGTCTGCTGGATGTGTACATAGGTAACTGTTTGCTACATGTTTGCCATCACAACTTTATAATATGATAATGCCAGATGGTGTTTGCTTGCTCTGCTGCCCCAAAGTGGCCAAAATAAACAGTTCAACCAATACAGCTTTAAAAGAAAAAACATGAATATACTTACTCATAACACTGTACAATGCTCTCTTTCAAAAATATTGTTCTGTATTACATTCAGAGAGACCATCAGGTACAGAGGCGTCAGGTTAACTCAGATGTGTGTCACTGAATAAATTGTAGCTCTTACTTATGGTGTGCATCTCCAAGCTATACTTAATCCAATATGTACAGTGCCATGCAAGCCTGTGTTTTGTACAGAAATTATCATAAAAGCAATATATTGAGAGTGAAATCACTGAAAAAAAATTTAAAAAAAGTAGGAAATCATGCACAAATATTATAGCAACAAAAGGCATGTAGCAAAAGGCAATCAACTGAGAAAAGGGGATTCAAATCTGGATATAAGATCAAAATTAAATTTAGAATTAGGGAATCATCAATATAGCAAATATATTAGACAATTTTAAATTACTGTACTAAAAAGCCATCGCAAATACAGTAAACAATACACAGTTACAGAGGAAATACATAGAACATGCTACTATGAACCTTACAGTACTTACAAAAGTGAATAAAGAATTATTCATGCAGTCCCAGGGGAGCCCTACCTTGAAAGTGACACAACCAATAAAGTTGTCTTTGAAAGAAATGTTTTTAGTTTTCCATCCGCAATTTCAAAAATTGCATCATTACAGACTTCTGGTGTTTATAGATATTATGGACACATTTTCCACAGTAGAGACATGTAAAACGCTACCAGAGTGAGGCAGAAATGTATCATAATCCTAAATAACAACACTGCTGTCAGCTGTGAACTGACTACCAAGCACGCACGTTTTTAGCTGTAGCCGCCGAAGACACAAAAACATGAATGGGGGAGCTGCCACCGTGTGCTGCATACATTGATGCGAGAAGATCCATTATAAATAGGCTCATGTTATGCTAGCGTATGCTTTCTGTTGTCTCCCACTTTGTCTCTCCTCTACAGTAGCTTCTGCTGTGTTTGGTTCTGCTGTATACTCTATTATAAGGTATATTTCCCAGAGAATTGGCATGAAATGACATGAAATGATCTGTGTCCATTGTCTGACTCCAAGAAATTGCTCAAGTAATTGGTTTGTCTTCAGAAGGCACTCTCATCTTTATTTATGACTTGCAGCTGGCAGCTGATGCTTCCTGCCACTCCTGCTGTAATCTCAGGTGAGCGAATGAGTTACTAAATCTGGAAAACACGTCCCACCTCCACCCATATAGGAGGATGATTTTTAAAATGATGGCTAACAAAGAAAAAAATTAAAAATAAACAAACCTTGACGGGGAAGAATATAAAATGTGAGAGGTGGGGGACTGAATGCCTAAGAGTGTTTGTTTCATTTATGGAAATGGTTCAAGGCCTATTTGGTTCCACTGATACGACAAAGCCTCTCTATTCATTTCCTGCCTCATAAGCGCTGATAATGCAATATCCTTGAATATCAGTGAACTCCAGGCGGTGAATCTGCGTCTACAGGTAGGATATTCGTCGTCTGTAACAGTGCAGTGGGGGGAAAAAGACAGCATGGCATTGACTGCTTTTGATCACGATGGCTGGGAAATAAATTATGCACATGCTACACATCAATTATTCCTATTGTCCCTCCAACCTGTAGTGCTAAAGGATTTTCAAGTACCTTCAAGAAAAAAAGAATCTCACAGTAAACAATGTTGCGATGCAGGATTTCACCAACCAGGGCCTTGCATGTCAGCTGTAACACAGTGGCAAGGACAGACACCCATCTGCCAGAACCATCACAGCCCCTACACGGCAAACTTCTTTCACTTGTCAAATGAAACTATCTTTCACTCCTGACATCTGTGTTGGCTTTCCATCTAGTCCGTAAATTGAACCTCAGATCCTCCTCCTTCTCGGTTTTTCTCTGCAAAAGTGAAAGACACACGTTGAATTCACAAACAAGACTGAGCCCATAGCACCCAAGGATGAATTTCTAGTCCTGTGGTGCAGCAAATTGTATTTTTCCCCCTTCAGCTTCAGGATATATTGTCTATAATTAATAAACATGAAGCAGAGCGATTTCATGTGGAGACATTTAAAAAAAGAGTTTACATTCTTGATTACAATAATTGTGGAAATAAGCTCTAAAATGTAGCTATATATATATATACTCAGAGAAAAAAAAATGAGTGGATTGTGAATCTCATCTATGTCAGACAGAGAGAACCAATAAGAGCATGCTGGCGGACTGCCCATCTTAATATGAATTATATGTTTCATTCACACCCAAAAACACTATACATCAAATCGGAAATGCAAGGGGGCAAATAGAAAAACACAGCCAAAGCAACACATCGGAACTGAGGGGATTAAGTTTCACATTGTTTATCCGGCGTTTTGATAGCTAATGACATTTCATCAGGTTGGGTGGCTACAGGCATGGGTTAGGAGACAGACCATAGTAGCCAAATGTCAACTCTGGGTGTGGAATTAGCGCTTTGACAAAGTGGAAGTGGGGACGGGGACAGCTGTGGCGCCGGAGGAAGAAGCTGGGACTGATGGGAAGCACTGAAGCAGTTCACTGCTGCAATAGAAAGAGAGAGAGAGAGGGGGGGAAATGGACGTCCTTCTTCACTGCTGTATAAACCAGGGCAATGCAAATGACTTTATTACTCCTGGGAATGTAATTCATACAATCAGTTGACTGGTGAACCGACGAAGATGCTATTTATAAGAAGTGAGAATGACATTAATTGAATTGGATTGAGTTCTCTCTGCGAGTTTATTTTAGTTTTTATTTTATTTATAAGGACAATGCTCATTAATCAACGTTACTGTAAATGTGCCAGTGTTAGCCAGCCGGCTAATTTTCAGCTGTAGTCCTAGTTACCTAGCATGCATGTCTCTATGCTGGGAAGAAACCCCATGCGAACACGGGGAAAACAGGCAAACTCCACACAGAAAGGCCCTGGCCGGACCAGGGATCAAACTCTGCAGTACTCACCTGCTGTGAGGCAGCAGTACTAACCACTGAACCACCGTGCCCACGAGTTGTGCTATATCTACACTACTACGTTTTGGTTTAAAAACGAATATCTTTAGCTATGGATACGATTCGCATCCACAAGTTGCCGAGCCCCTAAAACAGAGACATTTGGAAACACTGCTTCCCCTCGTTTTGGTTTGAAAACTCCAGGGTTGCGTTTAAGTCTGGACGGGCACAAACGGAGACCTTTGGAAACGACGATGCACGTCGGCCAGTCTTATCGGTTAGTTAGGCTCACAAACCTCTCAGTAACAGTTCAACCACATCGTTGGTCCAAGCTAATAAATCCCTGTTCTTACTTTTCGCCATTGTTGTTCTTCCTCCAAGGTATTTTCTGTGTTTTTCGACTTATACATCCATGATTTTGAACCTGCAGAGTAACGTAAAACAATCTGCTTCCTGTTTACACCAGCACACTCATGCCCAATGTATGTTCAATGGTCATGTGATATGCGTTGTCGGACTTGCTAATATAAACAGAGATTGGTTCTGCTACTGGAGCTAGAACTCTTTGTTGATTGTTGTTAAAAATGAAAAGGTAGTAGTGAAGATGTAGCCTGAGGTGCACCATGTGGCCGTGGGCTGGAGTTTATACTAACATGTTATTTTAAAAAAATCACTTTTGTTTGCATGTTCGGTAAATAATAAAACCGAACAAAAGCTGATTTTTGTAAACCCTCGAATGAACAATGTGTCGGGAGCTTTTCATTGTGACCCACGTGGTTTTACATCACTGTGCAAAATAAAAGGAGCTCGGAGAAGAAATACCACCCACGTTCACATCTCTTTGAGACTGTCGTCTTAAACCAAAGTCTATTTTTCTTGCTGCCAGTCATGCAGGCATAGTACTTCAAGGTCTGCCAAGGTTGAAAGAAGAGATGTAGCCAATGTAAGACGCCTCCCCGCACTTCTTTGTCCCTCTTGACAATGCGTATAACCTTGCAATCCCCCTTTAATTTCAGTATTATAAATTGGCAGGTCGACGCTGCATGCAGAAATCACGCAGCATTGAAGTTGTCACACACCGCACACTTTGAGAAAAGGTCACTGGAGCAGTCTGTCATGTGCGCAGATCTGGATCTTTATTCTAAGTGACAATGACATCCAGCTAAGTAATGAAATGGATGGAGGGTGGGGGGAGGGGGGGGGGGGCGGGAGAGAGAGTAGAGAGACTGCTGTTTATGTCACAGTTGTGTAAAAGGACTGTTGTGTTTAAGTTGCGTAGGAAACAAGCCCTGAAGCACTCACGCAGCAAGTCTTCCCTCCCAGCGATGCTGCCGCTGCTGTCTCTCAGCACATCACACAGAGGATCGATTTTAATGGAAGAACAGACTTCGGAGCATAGTTACTCTGTCAAGCTTCAAAAAGAAAGAAACAATCACGAGACAAATGTAGGTCGCACATGACAATCTTGCAAATGCGGATCATTAATTCATTGTTGTGATGTTGAGGCTGCTTTTTTCAGTTGTGTCTAAATGCATAATTAATCAGCAGCATTGAAGCACTGGAGAAAATTTCGACTAATGAGAGACAAAGAATGTACTGTATAAACAACATCAGCATTGAAATCAAATAGTGAAAAAGTGAGGGGGAAAAAAAGGACAAAGGCAAACATCACAACTGCAGAGTGTGCACTGTAAATTAATTTTTCGGGGACTTCGGTAGCCACGATTTATTTGCAAGCCAAGGTGCTTGCTTCATAGGGTTCTTCCAGTTAAGAGGGAAGTCAATAAGCGTGACAACATTACACGGTTCGGGGGAATTGCTTTCCACACTTGTGGACCTGAAATATGCAGGTATTCAAAAACTCTCAACACACAGTAGAAAAAGTAGAAGAAGTAGAAGAAGAAAAGACATTTTTAATCCCATCAAGAATGGCACAAAAGTAAACATGTAACAGAACGAAAAATAACTAGATTTGCTGCAATGTGCTGAAGCTAAAACTATTTTTAGCCTGTCAGATCAATGTAATGCTGGAAAAAAAAATCAATGGCTTTGGATTGAGTTCTCTCAGAATACACACTTTATTGATCTGCCACCTCATGTCTGAGGTACAGAAATACAGAAATTAGAATATCTGGTCAGATCCCAGGCTAATGATGTCTGGGAGCATCTGTGGTTATGTCAAGGGGATCAAATAGTCGCATTAAAGCATGGCATTGTATAACACGCCCATAAACCCTTGGTGAGATCCCGTGCTTCTCCTTCATCTGCATACCCCCCCCCCCCCCGCCCTCGCCTACCCGACCAAACTACAGATGTGGGGAATTAAGAGATAAACAGAGTAGAAATAATCCAATTACCTCTAATGGGCATGCTCACGATGGAAGCATCTGAGGAGGAAGTGCCTTGAATCCTCCCAAAAGCCCGCTGAAATTACTGTAGCGGAGTAGCAGTGTTTACAAAAAGACACTTCCAAGGTGTGTAAGGAAGTAAAGCATGCAACATTTTGTTATGGAGCAAGAAAGCAGCTCGTAAGTAGTGGACTGTTTTATAATCATCTGTACATTGGCAGCATCTTTGCGTTGACTGTTGGGGCATTCTTGCACTGCACTTCCCAGAGATCACTTGTCAATCAAACAATGTAGCCATGACATCTTTCCAACTAATTATTTTCTTGTTCATACCAAATTGGAAAGATTAAAACAAATATAAATAATTGTATGCATTGAAAGATTGAGCTAAGCTTTCCCAAAGTGGCTTAGATTGATTTATGAATTTGTAATAGAAAGAAGTGTTATGGAATATAGCAACACTGACATTTTGAGCGGACAGCTATGAACTCCGTGAGGCTGTACTGTACGTAGGGACCGTCCCCGTGATTACGTTGTTTTTTCCGACTGCCAGCGTTCACATGGTCGGGATGCGTGTTCTTCTTCTTCTGTTATATTGGCGTTTGGCATAACAACTTGTTGCATGACTGCCACCAACGGTTGGCCGTAGCCTAGAGCATCAGGTGTGTGAAAACATGGAGGCCACAATAACAAAAGATTAGCTGCTGTTTTCTTATACGAGCATTCAAACAGCACATGGACAGGTGTTTGCTTGTGTTATCTACAGGACAATGAACGGGAAAGGACACGGATAAGGTGTTGTTTTTTTATACATAGGCCTATTTATGAATAATTTGAAAGATGTTATGTCTGTGTATGCTTCTTAGCAGAGGCGTTTGTCCACAATAAACAGTCGCCTACATCAAACGTCAGTTGTCAACAACGCGTCACCAACTGGGAAACTCTGTTAGCAAAATCTAGCCCCAGTTTCCCACCTCTGATTCCCACATGAAGTGACATGAATGATGACGTTTTCACTGGGAATTTTATTTTTTTTCGATGCCCATGAACGCACGGTTAATCTAACCTGGACCACACCACTATCTCACTAGTCTCACGTTGTGCTCCTCTACACGATCAAAGGACACTTTACGAGGTAAGTAGACCGCAATAACCCCTCAAATGCATCAAAAAAAACACATGAAATATCTCTACACACAAGAAACCCCATCAGTTGGTTCGGTCCAATGATGTCAGTGATGACATCATCAACATAAATACACAGGAAAAGCTCGGCGGCTCCTCCCCAAACATTTCCTGAATGGTGGACCAGACAAAGTAACAGAGAACAGGTGAGTGTGAAGAAACAAACAATGAGCTGTTCAAACCTGCAACTTAACAAATGTAACTGAAACTAAACTGGGGCTGTGTGTTTGCTTTAAGTTACCAGTAACCAGTACTCAATGTAAAGATTTTAACACTTTTAATACAAACACGGGATAGTAAGTGCTGAAATGTTACACAAAAGCAATGGTAAACTTATAGGAAGCTGAAAATGAATGCAATATGAAAATAAGTAAATAAATGTGGACAAATGTATGCAGACAAGCACAGGGGACAAGTGGTGGGTGCAGGGAATCTCACCCACTTTGTCGCATTTGTTAGTAGAATCAATTCAATGTTATTTGTCTTTTTTGGGGACTTTTTGACATGAAGAACATTTAATATTGCCAGCCGTATCCCCTTTTAAAGTGTGTCATGCAAACCCTGCATTGTTTCATGGAAATGTTTCTGTAGTATAGAATAGTTTCTGAGTGAATTCCTCACATAGTAAGGAATTCTGTGCATCTCCCCGTACTGTTTTTTTTTCAGACCTCGTTAGGTGGAAGATGGTCACACTGACAAACTAGGCCAAACACATTATGATCAGCAGCCATCAAGTAGAACAATCCCCTGTGTAATGCTATTAGGACAGCATGAGTCACCCTGGGTGATGCACACATCATTAGCTTCTACGCAAATCCCATCCTGAAGGAAGGTAAGCAAAGACCAGGCAAGGCAAGCCCTTCTCACGGACTACCCCAACTGGTTTCAAGACATTTCTTCACAAGGCATCTCAATCTGTTTAGTATCAGATGGCAAAGTTTCGACATCATGTGTCTGAATCGAAAAATTAAAATGCATATCAAAACTACATTATTTCAGCAGTTTTCACACATTTGACTGGAGGATTATTATTATTATGCAGGATAATTATGCTAAAGCGAAATGTTTGACATTGCTTCATTGCTATACAAAAGGATGGCCGTTGTCTGCTGATACGGCAGTCATCTCACTAATAAATACTTTGCTTAAAGATTCCTTTAGTTTATGGGAATGAAAAGGGGATCAAGTGAAATAGCCTATTTACCATTTTCCGTGTGTGTAATGAGTAGTGGATAAGGCAGAAAAGACCTCAGACAACAGTGTTCTGCTACCAATGACATGCTCACAACAGTTATGAAACCCTGACACTTGTTTTTAACATCTAGGACGATGGGACATGATATACTGTAGTATATTGACCAGTTCTCTCTGATGGTGTTAAAGTCATAAATAGTGAAAGCATTGTGACAACTGATGTGACAGTTAATTGAACCCTAGTCTGGATCAACGGCAGTGCATTTGCAGGACAACTGCCTCGTTCCGCCGGGTGTCCCTCAACTTCCTCTCTGTGTGTTGCCGTTCTCAAACTCGACTTCACTGCGGGAAACAAAAACAGCCTTCGAGCTAGCAAGCTACACGCTGAAAATGGCAGGTTTTGAGGAAAATCTGGATCGTGCAACAAGCCAGGCCTATGTTGGTTCTTTCGAGGAATGATTGCTTTACAAAGATTTACAAAGAATATTTTTACGGCATCTACTCTCTAACTGGGACATTTTGGGACCGATTGGCGGGGATTTGCTATGGACGAAGTACACACGGAGATACACTGGTAAGAACAAATTACATTTAACCATGTATCCAGCTAATTTAAATAGCTCACCTTACTGTATTGTGTGAACAGTTAACTTCATTTAATATTGTATGTGGCGTTTTCTATTGCAGGGTTGCAAATGTTCCACCAAAACAAGTTCCTTCCCGAGACCATTTTGCCGAGCCAGCGTCTCTGCGTCCGGAGCTTAGCGCCGCCCAAGACGATTGTGACTGGTTTAAAGAAATGCAAACAACCCAGAGTGTTTTTTTCTCCTAACCCTAGAATGTATGTGTGGAGTGGCCAGACCTTACAGCACCACAGCGCTGTGGAGATTGGTCTGGCAATGCGAGACATTTACATTGGGCGATTCCACATAACCATGAAATACATACATCTTGACGATGAGATTAGCAAAGATATACTAATTGATATGTTTATATTAACAATAGATTATATGATTCTGTGTATTTTAAAAGATGTCAAAAATCAAGTTTAGGAAAAGATTGTACGTTTTCTTTTTAAAGCAAACACTATTTGTCGCTCTTTAATGGGACTCGAACTGGTGTCCTGCACTTGTTAAATGACCATCTACCACCCCAGCCTCCACACCTGTAAATTACACTCACTACACAAAGGACAAAATAAGTCCTACATTGGCACAGAACGTGAATCAAGGAATGAGCCACTACGATTGGCAAAGGAAATTAGCCAACAAAGGCTGAGAGATGACGTTTTGGAAAAATTCATGACCAAACTTTAAAGCACAACTTTAAACTTTTAATTGGATTCTTATTCTGTTTTATTGATTAGCATAGGCGCCTGGTTATGTTTTAAAATTGAGGAGCAAACTAGGAGAGATACAGAATTGGCCACCAAACCTCTTGAATTAAGTCAAGAAACAGCCACTTGTCCAGATTAGATCCCAAATAATAAAATCAACAGGGCTCAAATATTATTGGCCATGTCCACTTAAAAGGAATTGCCTCGTTGATTTGGGTGGGCCAGCTAGCAAAATTAGTAAACATTGACTCAGAAATCGGTTCGGCAATTTGGTGATAGTAGCCTACAATCCTACATTTAGCTTAAAGGCTAGCTGGAGTCAGTGGGCCAAGCAGGTTCATTCAACATACGCTAGCCTATCTTTTCCTGGGTTCTATTTTCAGTCCATGGTCGTAGTTAAGCAGGTTTACCTTTTTGTAAACCGACTCTTGTGTGGATTGACAGACTGATCATTCGAACAGTCAATGATCAGCGATGGGTTCGACTGAAAGGGGGTCCAAAAATGTGTGATTTTTCTATTACGTGTTTTTGTCAGTTGAAAAAAATATACATAGCAAAATGATCAGTGATGTAGGCTGCTTAAATATAATTGCCTGATTGCAAGGAGTTTATTTAAAAAAAAAAAAAAAGAGAGTGGGGAAACTATAACTTTGCTCCCCCTAATTGAATAATGGGGATGCATTTGCTCCACTGCTTAGTGCCTATGTCGATCAGGAAAAACCTGGTCTTTGACCAGAAATTAAAAGTTTGTCATATTCTTATAGCCACCACATGTGTGTGTGTATATATAGTAAATACACACTTTCTTTCTCAACATACAGACTCATCTTCAGGCTCAATTATGAGATGAAAGATTCAAGATGGTCCATCTCTGCCCCCCTTCCCCACCCCTGTCTTTGGTATACATGCAGAAACAAGATTTGAAGGAATGATTTCTTGATTTATTTTTACTATCTCCATCGTTAGTGAATTCATTACTCATTCATGCTGTCTCATTTTTAATCCATTTCTCTTCACATTTCATATTTTAAAGCCCTCTTGAGCTTTGACTTAAATTGAATGTTGTGACTAGTCAGTGTGGGGGCTGCATAGATAAAAAGACAAGCCAGAAAAACCCTGGTGTATCATGATGAAATGAAAAGATCCCAAGTGCACTGAGGATTGAAAGCTTTTTCTATGCAGACTTGTCGTGTTCTGTGGAAGAAGTGCTAAATTAAATACTGAAAAGGAACCCCCCCCCCCCATTATAACATTTGCCTTCTCCCTCAACGCCTCTCAGAAGAAAAGGCACTTCAAATTAAAAAGGACAGACACAACATGGCAGCCGGGACAAAGAGGTGCCTCCGGTGTGTCAAATGTCAAATGAAATGCCAGAAAGAGTTCCTTAATTGATATGTAGGCCATGCAACCTTTTGTCTTAACACTCCTCGTCAGCCAGACATTGCAGTATATTACTTGAGCTGCTGTGACAGTGATGACACATATCTAATTCAAAGGAGCCATGTAAGAGTCGGCAAAGTGCGGGCTCCTTTTGAATGTTAATATTGTAGATACACTCGGTGCTTTTAAGACCCGTCCTCAGGTCTCAGCGTGAGACATACTCATTCCCAGCGCGGGCCTCCCAAGTGTACATGTCAAACACACTTTGAAGTTCTTAGCAATCTGGCAAAAGAGCCTGTTAGTACCTTGGCGGCAACAACACTGCACTCTAGCTAAGAAGTTTAGAGTCTGAAAGGAGAAGAAAGAGACTCAGATGGAAGGGGTGGTAAAGCTGTAATCAGGCTTTAAAAGTTAGGCCCGGCAGAATTCGGCCCGAGCCTGACAAGTACATTTTGATTGACAGCTTTTTAAAAGCCCAAACCCGTTTACAGCCTGACATTTTTCAAATGTGCGCACGCACACATCTTAAACATCAGGTGCTTCTCTGAGGTTAGACCCTTTCCATTTTGAAAGTCCATGAGCTTTCCTCCAGCATCACAATCAGTGATAAATGTCCCCCTCTCCCGCATGTGATAATCTAACAGCAGATTAGTTTACTGAGCACATTCACACTCCCAAGGGGATACATGCTTTTGATTTTAATGAGGCCATGGTCTTTACTTTAGCTCCATCCTGAAGGACAAACAACACATTTTTAGCCCCTCTAACAGTAACGCCTTGCAGCCTCTATACAGACTATTAGCAGGGTTTTTCAACTTTTTCAAATGAGGACTTCCAGTGGAGAGAGGAATGGAGTAGACTCATGCATCGCTGTCTCCCGCGCTGACATGAAAAAACACAACTTTTTATAACCCAAATTCGACCCGACTCTTTAGTAATGGTGAGTAATACCTTTTACACGCGTCATTGCTTCTGGAACCAGGCTGGCTAAGGAAAAACAAGACCACCAAAGAGATGACTCGTCCGCTGTGGCTAACCAGTTTAGCATGCCTGCCCTGGCTAGCTTGCTGGAGGAGCACCGCCAGTCCATATCGGCAGGGTTGTCTGCTGAGCTCAGGTTGGCGTTTACCTCTCTTGAAGCTATACTAGTCACAGTACAGGCCACAGTGACTGACTTTGGTGAACGAATTGCGAGTTTGGAGACAAACGCCAATTTAACCGAAGGGCGCATTCTGGCCCTTGAAGTATCATGCTCCACTTTATCAGAGGCTTGTGCTAAGCTCAAAACCAAGAACATCGATTTGGAGGGACAAAGCCGTCACAATAACGTCAGGATTGTCGGCCTGCCGGAGTCCATAGAAGGTCCACGACCCACAACCTTTTTTTCTGAAGTCCTGATGGAGATATTCGGGGACCAAGTGCTGCAAATCCCACCAGATCTAGACCGGGCCCACCGCTCCATAGCTGCTAAGCCGCGGCAGGGAGACAGGCCCAGGCCTGTGATCATATGCTTTCACTGGCACCAGACCAAAGAGCTTGTAGTCCGGGAGGCTCGCAAACGGAGGAACGACCTGAAGTACCGTGACTCGCCGGTCTGCATCAACGAGGATTACTGCCCCGACGTCTTAGGGCAACGTGCGGCCTACCACAATGTCATGGCTAAGCTGTACAACCTGGGCCTCCGACCAGCTCTGCTTTACCCAGCAAAGCTTCAAATCACCAAGAAAGATGGCAACAAGAAACGTTTCTCCTCAGTCGAAGAAGCCACTGCCTTCGTGAGGTCCATGCCCGCCCCATGATGCTGCTTTTCTGCCCCGACTCTGCAGTCGGCGTATGGGCTAATTTACTAGCGGCTAATGCTAACACCGGTTACCGGTACGGGCTTCGGGATGACTCGCCCAGCTGGTAAGCGTGTCTCGACACGATAATATTTAACACACAGTGACTGTGAACTAGTGTCGCATGACACTTTTTGAACACTCGGACTCTTTTGGTTTTGTAAAACTATGTCTGGGCTTGTTGAACCGATGTTGTGTATGGAGATTGCCCCTGTTTGTTTTGGTTAACTATGCCACACGGCCCGTTTGGCCCCTGACCACGCTTTTCATTTTTATTAGGGGTAATATCAGTTAAACGTTTAATACAAAGATGCCTGTTTCGTCGCAGTGGGAGTTTTTGATGTAGCTTCTCTACTTACATCTTTGGTTTCTATTCCTGGGGCATATCACCCCCTACTGCTCTAAAGTTGTGGAGTAATGGGAAAACTTGCACTGTTCTCTCTTTTTCTAAAAATACTCTGGGGGAAATTTTCCATAGTGACTAGGCACTTAAACTTTTCTGTTATTGTCTGACTGTCTGTGCTTTAAGGGTTACATTTTGTCCAGTGGGAGTTGTGAAGTCATGAGGATCAGTGAGTATAAAGAAACTGGAAGCTATATAGGGGTTTTAAATGTGTTAATAGGGTTTTTCGTTTTTTTTCTTCTCTTTATGACCAGTTATTTAAGTGAGTGCCTACGCCCCTGTATGGGATGATGACAAATTTATCACCCAACTTTTCTCCTCCCTTCCTGACATATCCGATTTATAGATGGCGATTTCAAACTTATTCAGGATCCTGTTCTAGATAGGTCCTGCTCTAGACCCCTCACTTTGTCCAACTCCGCTACCACATTGAAATCTTTTATAAACCAGCTTGGCCTAAGTGATCCTTGGAGTTCTCTTAATCCTTCCACCAAAGCCTTTTCGTTTTTATCCCATGACTTTTTTCTCGTTGATAATAGGCTATTGCATTGGGTCAACTCAAGTGAGTATCACAGTATAGTGATCTCAGACCATGCTCCTACATCGGTTGTCATAAATTTATCAAACCACAGCACTCCGCATACACAATGGAAACTTTCCCACTTTTTATTGAATAATCCATGTTTAAAAAGATTCTTCCAGGAGGAAACAGCCAATTTCTTTCAGACAAACGACACCCTAGACATCACGAGAGGCACTCTCTGGGAGGCGTGTAAAGCATATCTGAGGGGACAGGCAATCTTGTTTGCCTCCCGGCAGAAAAAGGCGGACACGGAAAGGATGGTTTGGCTCTCGAATCAACTACTGCAAACTAATAAGCAATATGCCACCGCCCCCACTCCCTCTCTTTATGACCAACGTCTTAAATTTCAGGCTGAGTTTGAGCTTTTGTCAACATCCAAGGTTGAAACAAAATTGTTAAAAACAAGGCAACGTTATTTTGAAATGGGAGATAAGACGGGCAAACTTCTCACCCATCAGGCCAGAGCTGCAGCTCTCTCTCTGCAGACTGATCCCAAGGATAAAAGTGCCATCGGGAGCAGTGGTCACCGACCCCAAATTGGTAAATGATGCGTTTTTAAATTTCTATTCTGACCTGTACATTTCAGAGTACTCAACCCCCTGGAGATGCTTACATATCCCAAAGTCGATAGTAATCTGGCTGACAAACTAGGCACGCCGATCTCATTGGCAGAAGTGCTGGAGGCGGTTGGACAGCTACAAAATGGCAAATCCCCTGGCCCAGATGGGTTTGTTGTAGAATTCTACAAAGCATATTCGAACCTAAAAACCCCACATTTGGTTAACGTCTACAATGAATCCTTTACTAGTGGCAGATTGCCCCCAACCCTATCTGAAGCTAACATTTCTTTTATTAAAAAAAGACAAGGACCCCCTTGAATGCAGCAACTATAGGCCCATCTCACTTTTAAATGTGGACCAAAAGATTCTTGCCAAGGTCCTAGCCACTCGCCTGCAGCAAGCCCTGCCCTGATTTCCACAGACCAGACTGGGTTCATGGCTGTAAGGAATTCGTCATTCAATACCAGACGACTTCTCAACATTATTGGCTCCCCCAACCCTGTCATACCGGAGGTGGTAATTTCTTTAGACGCCGAGAAAGCGTTTTACAGGGTTGAGTGGGAGTATCTGTACTACGTCCTGTCAAAATTCAGTTTTAGCTCTTTGACTTTATTGCATGGATTAGACTGCTTTATGACTCCCCAACTGCCCATATCCAAACAAATGGTGTGAGGTCGCCCTCTTTCACCCTTCGCCGGTGCACCAGACAGGGATGCCCCCTCTCCCCCCTCCTATTTGCTTTAGCTGTCGAGGGCATCACCAGGAACAATGTCACCCACAAGCTGTCCCTGTACGCGGACGATTTGCTATTATACGTGTCAAATCCGGCCTCGTCCATTCCTGTTATTACAGACATTCTTACCCAATTCGGCAGATACTCTGGTTATAAATTAAATTTTAATAAAAGCAAACTTCTCCCTATCAACCGCTGTCTAGGAAGATGCCTTCATCCTCTTACCCATCTAGAATCGTTTCAGAGGGGTTTCGATATCTGGGCATATTTGTCACTGCTTCTTTTGAGGACCTTTTCAACAAAAAATGTTGCCCTCTTATTGATAAGGGTAAGCTTGATATGACTCGCTGGTCTTCTCTCCCTCTCTCCCTAAGTGGCAGAGTCAACCTGGTAAAGATGGTGATTCTTCCTGAATTCCTTTATTTTTTCCAACATATTCCAGTCTTTATGAGAAGATCCTTTTTCCATCAGCTAGACCAGACAATATTGTCGTTTCTGTGGTTGAATAAGCCACCCCATATTAAAAAAGCTGTTCTACAACTCCACAGAAAGCTGGGCGGTCTCACACTACTCAATCTTATCCAATATTATTGGGCATGCAACATTAACAAACGTATTCATTGGCTTGACAGAGGATCTGACACAGGTCCCTCATGGGCTCAGGTAGGACTACGGTCATCAAAGCTTTCTTTACAGTCCCTCCTTACCGCTTGACTCCCTCTCCAGAGTCATAATATCTCACAGAACCCTGTTGTTACCAATTGGCTGAAAATGTGGATGCAATTGCATAAACATTATGGCTTGAATGAACCCTCAACTTTAGCACCGATTGTGTTTTTAAAAAAAAAACCAAAATAAAATAAAAAACCTCCCTGTCAGACCCTACTTTTAATATCTGGCGAAACAAAGGCCTGCGACATGTGAAGGACCTTTACAAAGAAACCATTTTTACTGATTTTACAGAGCTTGCAGCCAGGCTCAAATTGCCTCACTCTCATTTTTTCCGTTTTCTTCAGGCCAGCCACTTTGTCCAAACCAACTACCCTCACTTCCCCAACTACCCGCCCGGATCTCTGATTGACTCCTTGCTCACCCTCGACCCTGCCCAAAGACGCTCCATCTCTGTGATTTACAACTCCATTGATTCCCTTAATCCTGACCAAGTGACTTGCCTGAAGCAGACCTGGGAGGAAGAGATAGGAGTACCAATACTAGACAGCCAGTGGGACCAAATTCTTAAGTTAGTTCACTCATCCTCCATGTGTGCTAGGCACAGCTTATTACAATGAAAGGTTATTTTCAGAGTGCACTACACAAACGCTCGGCTGGCGCAAAATTTAATTTAGTGACAGCTGTAATAGGTGTAAGCAGTCACCTGTTAATCACACACACATGTTCTGGGGTCTCATAAACGTGGCGTACACACAAAACTTCCCACGCAAAGGTTGTGATTTATTAAAAACATATTTGACAGGAGAATGTGCGGTCCTCCACGCAAACTCTGACCCATGCGTACGCACATTTGAGACAAAATAGGAATTGGCGACGCAGATGGTGAGGTGGTGAACTGATGTCAGACTGCAGAAAGTAAATGGGAATAACGATTACTCGTAATATTTTCAAGTATTGATGCCTCACGCACATTTTTTCACTCCATATCATCCACGTTACCATGAAGATTAAATCTAGCAGTGTTATTTGCGCTTGTACTGAGTGATAATTGTTCCATAAACACATCCAACTCAAATCTTTAATAAAAATTTGTTTTTAATGTTTAATCGGCGCTGTCTCGCCGTCACATTGTCCGCTACGGAGCGTATGCAGGAAGAGGAGATTGTCCGACTGCATGGAATACAGGATAGCATCAAATACCCTAGCATTAGATAACGGCAGAACACAGTGTAAATAACTAAATATCGGTCTTTCATACTGTGCATTTATCATCAAATGTCAAAGTCTGGAAATAGCCATTAAGCTCTCGCGCAATCGTTACCCTTAATGTCCTCGTTGTGTCCGAACTTAAATACTGTTTGTGACAAAACCTGCATGAAGAAAAGTGTTTGCCTATTACCCTTTCTATCATCTAACTATCTATCTAACTAGTTGAGGCTGTGTTGGCAAGGTGTTAACAATCACAAATTATTGTAAACATATAAATACTGCAGTGATCCCGTGCGTAATGCAGCATGATGGCAATGCTGGCACTGCAGGAGGACTATACGCTAATGGAAGAATCAGGAGAAAGAGACTTCAGGTATGGAGGAAATATTTATTCATAATTCAAATTGAAAGTCCAAAGAGAAATTGAAAGTCCAAAGAGAAAATCAAGCAAGATCAAATTAAAAATATTTTTATTGAACACATTGTCATCAATATTAACAAGGTTTAAAATGACCCATTTTTCAAATTTGGATATCGTTTCAAAATCGGAAATCAAATGAACGAAAAAGTACACAGGCTGTACAAAAGGCCGTCAATCAGGAGTGATTGTTGTGAGTACGTGTCGGAGAATAGCGCGGACACGCACCTCACACTGCGCGCACAACCCGGAGAAAAAAGTGAGAGAGAGAAAAAGGAGAGGTCGCAGTTCGGACGATGACTACCCGGTTGAGATTGTGTGTGTGTGTGTGTGTGTCCTCGAGATCTGACAACACAAACACACGTAGCAGAGCTACCCACACCCATGGTTGTACTGTTGCTTAATTAAATAAAACATCAAAAGAGAGAAGTTGTCTCCGTCCGTGTTTTAAACAGACACACCTGGGGCGAAGTTGGAAACCAGAATCAGCTTTATACATATACATATATCTTTAATACAGTCCTAATCTAGTCCTCACTAACACGGGCCCAATTATAGTAACTACATGAAAACTTCACTGTTGCATGAAATGTGGTTTGTGTTTAGCCTACATCATCAGTTTCTATCATGTGAAATAAGAGGATGAGCCAGCCTGGTGGCCAAGCTGCAGACAGATGCTCCTCAACAGTGAGCTCCCCAGCAGTCAGCTCCCCCTGCTGTTCATAAGGTGCCTCTGCACCCCTTTCGTTTCAGACCCTCCCACCAGCTTTTGGGACATGCCTCCTCATTTACATTGACATGTGTCAAGTCCAAATGAAAAGCCAATGTTAAATTGAAATTCAAAAGCCAAATATTAAATCCAAATTAAAAGCCAATGTTAAATTGAAATTCAAAAGCCAAATATTAAATCAAAATGGAAAAGCCAATGTTAAATATAAATTCAAAAGCCAAATATTAAATCCAAATGGAAAAGCCAAATGGAAAATTAAAAAAATAATATTTTTAATTTGATCAATGGGAAATTTAAAAAAATATTTTTAATTTGATCTCGCTTCGTTTTCTCTTTGGACTTTCAATTTATCTTTGGACTTTCAATTTGAATTATGAATAAATATTTCCTTCATATTCAGGGGCCATGACGGTGACTGGCTAATATGCCGATTTAGATTCCCTAAAGCTGAGCTCTTGGATCTATGTACTGAAGTGGGTCCAGTAAAGAGGGCAACGTGCCGGAACCGTGCCATCCCAGTCCAAATACAGGTTCTCGCCACTCTGGGGGCAACCGGCTGTTTCCAGAGGCAAATGTCAGACAGCTAAGTGTTTTTTTTAATAAATATTAAATATAATCCTCAACTTTATCACTAAGGCTTGTTTGGATATAATATGTAGTTCTGTTAAATCTTATATACAGTACGTCTGGTATATCGAAGCTGTCCCCAAGTGCCGTAATGCCTGCCATTTTGGACGTATTATTA
This sequence comes from Sander lucioperca, assembly GCF_008315115.2. Taxonomy (NCBI): domain Eukaryota; kingdom Metazoa; phylum Chordata; class Actinopteri; order Perciformes; family Percidae; genus Sander; species Sander lucioperca. The sequence goes on along the minus strand of NC_050188.1, from coordinate 4,630,452 downwards.
ATACATGTAGTTATAGATCATGTTTACCTACACTGTGCAAGAACAGGCCGAAATTATAATTCAATTTGCAGCAATTCCTGAACATCTGAGAAGTTTTTTGCTTTTTCTCCGCCAGTCATCATGATTCGGTGTAACAACTGCCAGGGTCATTCATATACTGATCAGCATTCACAAGGTGCTTTGCATTGACTATTTATGGTTAAAAATGGGCGTGTACAGGGCGCGATAAGAGGCTGATTCACATACGCACTTGTAGGTAATTTCTGATTTATAAAGGGAACATTGCTTACAGGTGTGCTTACACACGGTTTTATAAATCTGACTTTTTTTTGGCATACGCCATTTTGGGCTTTTGGGCGTACGTACACTTATAGTAAGGATCCTACGCTCAGTTTTATAAATGAGACCCCTGGTCCTGCCCAAACCTCTCTGGCTTTTGGCGCCAAATTTTTGACACTTTCAATAGTGCTTGGTATGGATCTTAGTCCTGAGCCTTGCTCAGCCCTGTTTGGTTCCCCCCCTCTTACAATACCCAATCTTCCTATGACAAAGCATCGGGTATTGGACTTTACGATTCTATTGGCCAGACGCCTTATCTTGTTTAAGTGGAAACATGTTCTCCCCCCTTCACACAATAGCTGGCTTAGGGAGGTCCTAACTCATATCAATCTTGAGAAGGTTAGATTCTCACTTGCAGGTTCTGGTAATGCTTTCAACAAAACCAGGCAGCCCTTCATAGCATACTTAGACAGAACTACTATTCACCCAGAAAGGGACCCCCCTTCTCTCTTCTAGTTTGTTTTATTGGTTGATATTTTTTTATTTTTTTATTTTATTTTGTTTATTTTATTTTATTTCTGTGGTTTACTTTCTTTTTTCCCCTCTAACTGTGGGTGGGAAGGGATAATAGGTAACCACGGTTCAGTGATAGAAGCCGTTCTGACTTAGGTTAAGTTGGTTGTTGTTTTTCAACATACACTGTGTAGGATAGGGTTCCTGCTACCTTCCAACAGGACTACCTGGATGCATTATATGTGTCAAATGTATGTGAACGAAAAATCTAAAAAAGATTTATTAAAAATATATACTGTGTGTGTGTGTATATATATATATATATATATATATATATATATATATATATATATATATATATATATATATATATATATATATATAAAATAAATGAATAAAGTTTCTATGAACTTTGCTCTCCACTACAATAAAGCACAGCGCACAATAAGTTTTTGACTTAGAGAGGCTAAGAGGTGGCAAGTGTCACTGCATGCCAATAACCTATCTGACATCCACGCTGTGAGCCAATGCTGATGCACTTTCACAAATCGACAACAGTGGACAGTGGGAACAAAAACTACTCCGAGATCAAATCAATTTTCACATGACACAAAGACACAACTGCTGTTTGAGATTGACTCTACACCCCCAGCGCTCTCAACACTTTTGATTATGATTTTCCATTAACAAGACAAGATTCCAGTGCCCTCCTACGAGACCTTGCTTCTCATCTCTCCTTAAAAGCCATGTAGCTCTCAACTATATTTTTACTGACTGCAAAAACTTACTGCTTTAGATTATATCCCCAGTACTCTGTGCCCTCCTTTTGCATCTGCCCAATCAACCTGCATGTCTTGCGCACGCACACACACACACACACACACACACACACACACACACGTGCGCACTGCCCCTGCAAGCATAATATAATTGGACAAAGATTTGAAATAACGGCATCTACCAGTGGAGAGAGAGTTTGTTTTTTTTTTTTTCTCCTGGCAGCAGTGAATTGATAATCCACTCTTTAAAATACTCCTGGGGTCTTTGCTCTCATGTGGAGCTGCTGTTGAATTGGTAGAGGCAGAATTTAGGTCTGCAAAACACTCAATCCTCCATATCTTGCACTGTCTAATCCTAATTGCCCATGGCTGCAGAGCCACAAAAACGGCAACATGCCAATAATGCAATTAATTATGACACAAACTTTAACTTATTTGTTACAGTATCCACAAATCTTGAGTAGTTTGCTGCTGTGAGGCTGTTTCGAAAAGTTTTGCTTGATAATCTAAGTTTTTCTCCAAGGATCACTCATGTAATGCTGCACTGTCTTGACAACAAAGCTTTCTTGCATCCATAATAATCTCTGGAAAATGGTTGCCTTGTCGATTTCCCTCCTTGGAGACCATTTTTATCATCCCAGCTCCAAGACTGATCATTTTATTTATTTTTTTCATGACTGCACTGGAAGAGAAACTTGAGCATAAGCTAGTGAGAGGAAGCAATAAATATTAAAGGCAGGGTTGGTACCTATTTCAAATATACACTTTTTTTTATATATTGTTTGAAATGGTCTCTACACCCCGACAGCTTATATCATTTATATAATAACTTATGGGCTCTGAAAAAGGTTTGAAAAAGATCTGTCATCTGTAGCTGCTGTAATCCTGTAAAAACGCCCACCAATCAGAGCCTCGCGGTCTGCTTGAAAAGAACCAGTGAAATACCTCCTTACCCCGCTGCATGTACTCTACCCCTCCCGTGTACGAGCCTGTGCTCAAAGTGCACCGTCACAGTTGTCATGTTTGTTTTAAACATTCGGTATGATATTAGGTGTTTGCTTAACGGTGAATGAGACCTGAAGTAAAATAGCGCTCCTTTCTATCCTCTGCTCTCATGCAGCAATGCTCGTGCACGTGGGAGGGGTTAGACAGAGCCCCGAGGGCATCATGTGGAGGGGTTAGACGGAGCCCCGAGGACATCATGGGGAGGGGTTGGACGGAGCCCTAAGAGCATCATGGGGAGGGGTTAGACGGAGCCCCGAGGGCATCATGGGAAGGTGTTAGGCGGAGCCATGAGGAGATTCTACTTTCAAATTTTGTAAGCTTTTCAACATTACCAACCCTACCTTTAATTCAATTCCCTACAGTTTTGAATATACACTACTGGAGAAGTTAAGAAGAAAAAGGATAAGTGGGAGGAGGTGAAACACCCATATTTAAAGAAGAGCCCAAAAGCATCCCAGTCCATTTTTTCCACAGGTGTAATCAGTTGTGCATTTGGAAAAACAGTGAGAATGAGAGCAGTACTTAACACACTGAATAGCGAAGGGCACACAAGCTCTGAGTAGATGGCCTTTCATGGTCTGTTGAAGGAGAGCGATAGTGAGGAAGCTTCCCAAACGGAGAGTAGCCCAACAATCCTTTTGCATTGTGAGATGAGATACTGTAGTTAGCCAAGTGACCTTGGCTCTATGTGAGAAGGATATTGCCAGAGGGCTGCTCGCCTCATGCTGGGGATATATTGCTATTTGGCGCACAGATACTGCAGCTGAAGCCCAGCATGCATCGCAACACATTCTTGTAAGGGTTTATTAAGGGGTTCCACTTTCTATAGAGTATGGAACATGTTTTTTTTTTTATATTTAATGTTATTTCAGTGGAAATAATCATTTTCCATCTGTTATCATTCTCTCATAGTGAAATGAGACCAGCATTTCTCCACTGTAAGGATATTCAAAATGATCTGAAATATCAGCCCCAGATGTTGAAATGAATTAACTAGCTCTATCTAATGTACCAACTTCAGATGTGGAAATATTGCTGACAATATACTGTCAAATTAATTGAATACCTTGAACCCCTTTTTCTATAAGTGATCGACGATAACAAATATATGCAAATTAGCATTAGCATCTATTTAATTAGATATAGCCTGATATATTTATATTATATATACATATTTAAACATAAAATTACAGAAAACTTACAATACATTTTTTCTCATATTCATGTGAGTAATCAACTGGTAAAGTTTCATGGTGATATCTGTAAGTTAAAATGTTTACCTTATTCACCTGTAGTGTCTCGCCTTAATATTATATCCAGCTTTCCTAGGGATTGGGCACACAGGGATCAAGTACACTAAACTCATTGCAGCACATTGCAGATTTGATATATTCCTGTGCCTTGGGACACTTTGGTCTGCATTAGTGACTTGAGACAAGAGTAAAATATTGTCTAGGCTTTTAATCTATGATGTCTAATGGCAAAATAAAATGATGAAAGTGCTAACTGCAGGCTGTACTGTTTCTCTGACAAACATACTCCCTAATTCAAAACTGATAGACGTAATAAAAAAACAAAACTCATTTGAAGGTACAAAACCTGACAAAGTTTGAGACCACAAAATCCATCTTCCACTCTTTGTTAATTGAACATCTCCAGGCTAGCATTTGGAGAGAATTGTTAATTTCACAGTATTGATTGGCCTGTACCGGGCCTTCAGAGTAACATTGGCAGCGCTGCACATAGTGCACAAATCCAATCTTGCCCCTTTTTTTGTAATTGCGTACTGACATTATCCCTTACATTAAAATTTCATGACCTGGGGACAAAGGCATGCCACTGAAAAATAAATCGGCCAAGGCTGTCAATGGAAGAATGAACAAGTTCATTTTAAATTCCAAAAACTTTTTGAAAAGTTCACTAACAGTTCATCCCATCCTTGAACAGGTATTGTCCATGTTTTATAGCTTAGCGACTGAGCACAAAGCATTGCAGGCTTGTCAAACTTTGAGTAGTCTATATCCACCACGTTCCACTTCCGGGATTGCTCCGTTGCCGCCGGAAATTCCACCTGATGTCCCTCTTTTCGGCCGGATGTCCGTTAGCTTCCCCTTTCTTTGTGTTGGCTTTCTAAACTCCGGTGGATTTCTGAGGACTATGATTAACTGCTCCTCAGATCTCTGCAGGGTAAATCCAGACAGCTAGCTAGACTATCTGTCCAATCTGAGTTTTCTGTTGCACGACTAAAACAACTTTTGAACGTACACGTTCCACCAAAACAAGTTCCTTCCTGACGCTATTTTGCAGAGGCACCGTTGCTCTGTCCGTTGCTTAGCGCCGCCCAAAGACGATTGTAATTGGTTTAAAGGAATGCCAATAAACCACAGCATGTTTTTCTCCCATCCCGGAATGCTGTGTGGACTAGCCAGACCCTCCTCCGCAACGCTGTGGCGGAAGGTCTGGCAATGCAACACTAAACTTAGTGAGTAAGAGATTGGAGGGTGGTTTTACCCTTTCAAAGTCCCAAAATACAAAAGTGTGAGCTGGGCATGCTAAGGTTTGCTCTAAGCAACAATTATAGCTCAGAGGCGGTTCTAGACCATTTCAAATGGAGGGGCCCGGCTGGGGCCACATGCTATTTTAGGGGTACCAAATATATGAAGCACAAGTGTTCTCCCCCCTCCTACATGTACTGTATGTAGCCATCAAGTGAATATTTAAGATGCCTTTGGCAAGACTCTTTCAGTCAGTTGGAAATGTCAAATTCAGCCAATTTATGTAGCTAACGTTAGCTTAATTAGCTAGCTAGCCACAGCTGATAAAATCCAGCGAGACTTCTCATTTTAGCTAACAACATTTGGCCTCATTCACCAATATCTTCCTAAGTTTTATCTTAAATTTGTTCTTACGAAAGTTCTTAAGAAAAGTCTACGTCTTATTCATGACGTGTTCTCAAACAGCAGAATTGTTCGCAGTGTGTGTTCTTAGAATGATGAATCCCAATGTCTTCGTAATTTGAAAGCTCGTGCCCGTTGCTCCTATTTAGCATAGGTAAACGCCCCGTTAATTCCCACAAAAGGGCATGAGATGACAGGGCCGTGTACACACTTGGAGAAATGTCCAAAAAGACTGCGGAGGCCTCGACTCCAAAAGAAAGAAAAACTTTAGTAATTCTGAAGTGGAGGAACTGCTGCAAGAAGTTAGCGAAAAACGAGACATCCTATTTAGTGGTGTCAGCAGTACATACAAAGCAGCAAATAAAACTGATGCATGGAATGCAATTACCATAGACCGTTAACAGTCTATGGCATTTACTCATGCAGTGAACGCTTTATCTGTAGAAGGGCGCAGAACTGATGAAGTATATAGGCCTAGCACAATTCATACACAATGCAATCCAAAGTGCTTTACAAATGAGCAGAAGTGTAAGTGTAGTGTGTATTTATTAAAACAAACAAACCTATCATTATGTGTAAAATAATGAAAATAATTAGTTAAAAAATTATAAAGAAATAATATTTTAAATTAGAACAGATGAAAACGGTATAGCTACTTGTTTTGCGCAAACATGTCAACTCTAAATTGTGCGTAAGCGTGCTCTTGAGTGTGCGTAGATTGTGTTCTTACCTAAGAATAAATCCCAAATAAGAAAACACTGGTGAATGCCAGAATCCTCGCGAAAACTGCGCAAGTTGGGTTTAAGAACACATCTGTTCTTAAGAACGATTGGTGAATGAGGCCCAATGTTGCTGGTTAGAAATGAGATGCCTGCTTTTCCTAAAATTGTCTGAAATCAAGGACACTTTGTTTTGTTTTTAATATACTAAGGATGTCAAGTGCTTAGTATTCCTCAGTTATCACTGTAAACTGCATGTGTGCCATTAGAGGAATACCATAGGGGCTTAGTTAACGGTCCTTCGCAAATTGATTTCATACAGCAGGTATTTAAATTATAGCCAAATCAGCTCTGTGGTGTCCTAACAACTCCAGATAACAGGAGTTCATATTTCCTTTCCTTTCTTTATTTTATGTTTGTCATAAATATAAGAATGAATGGAGAGGAAACCATAATGACTGAATTTAACATTTTAAACACAATATCATGAGCCAGTGGCTACATTTGGTGCAAAAACACCATGGCAACGCATGCCACCATATCTACCACAGTTATTGCCCAAAGCAATTTTTCAAAGAACAAGATTTTAAAGTGCATCGCTCTAATTCAAGCTCTATTTCCATCACCCTGTCCCAGTTTAACCATGTTGTCGGTAAATCCTCACACACTCCATTCCCACCAGCCTCCTACACATACACACACACACACACACACGCTGCCAGCAGCCATCATTCCACCCTGTGTGTTCAGCTGGCCTGTCAAGTCCCCATCCAGCCAAGTGCCCACCCATCTGTTGAACCTAAGACAGCATGCAAATCTCAACCAGAGAGGAAATGTTCTATCAAACGATGAACTTATCTGCATGCAAACACTGGCTTTCAGGGGGTCTCTGGGGTCCGGGGCCCCGGGGCATGCTGCAAAAGCCTGTGCATCTCCCTGCAATGGAAAGTCAAGCTGATGCAAGATAAAGTATTGCCCTTGGTTAAGCAAACTATCCTTTCAACCTCCTGTATTGCTATTTTCATCTAAGTATAGTATGGTTTTAATAGCAATTTATTTAAATTACTAACAGGGGTTGAGCTATTGTGTTCCTGTGTGCAGTCAGAAAATATCTTTAGCTGCAGGTTTTTTTTCTCATGTTTTTTTAGAAAATTGGCTAGTCAACCTCAATCACATAGACTTTGTTAGAACAAAGGAGTATTGCATTAATTTACACTCATAACTCACTGTGCTGGCAACAAAACAACTTCAAACCCTTTTTAAGGTATGCACAGGCAGAGAAATACCATTTAGTGCACTTTTTAGATGAATAAAGGCTGACAGAAATGATTCGTTACAGACGTTTTGAGTCAAACCCTGGCTGAGGATTTAGTGTAAATATTGCAACATTCTATACGAAGCACAAAGTGCTGTTAGTGGCCTCAGGGGGGAAAGGTATAATAAGCGGTCACCTATTTGTGGGCATAAATCTGATCAACAGGTCTGTGCAGGCCTCAAGCTACAGCTGAGTGAACTTTAGTTGGGTGAGTTCCCCGTGCTTAGGCTCACTACAGTTAAGCTGCCAGTCACCTCTATCATCCTATTAGTGTGTTGCACTTATGGAAATGAGCTGTAGCGAATCTGTAAGCAAATTTAGAAGGGATGTCTAAATATAGACATTTTTATAAATCAAACATTGTGGAAATTACGATAGTTCCACCCATAAGGATACTTTAGGGGGCATGTAGAGAATTAGAATTGATCATTGCTCACTATTGCAATTACAGTAAAAGAAGCAGTGAGATATTAACATGGCCCATAAATAGAGATGAATTCTTTTTTTAGTGTATAGGAGCTTATTGTTCATTCGTGGAGCTTATTGTTCATTCGTGTGTGTGTGTGTGTGTGTGTGTGTGTGTGTGTGTGTGTGTGTGTGTGTGTGTGTGTGTGCGTGCGCGCGTGCGCGTGCGCGTGTGTGTGTGCGCGCTGAGACGCGTAGCAGTGTTTGTGCCCCTCATGGTCAGCGCCCAGGAATTAAAATGCATGCCTCTCATTGCATGGGAGCGAGTATAACGGTATCCCATACGCGAGAAACTGTTCCTCCTCCTTCGCAGAAAAACGCACGGATGTGCATGTTCCAGGAGGGGAGTAAAAACCTCCTCCCGGTGCTTTCTTATGCAGAAAGGCAGCGGTGTGAGGTTGCCAGTTTGGAGCTTGTTTTCCCCTTAAATTGGACCCTTCAAGCTATGACTGCCCGGGCTTGATTTGCTCGCTTTCCGTTCTCCGTGGTGGTGGAGCTGCTGTTGCTGCTGTCGCACGGAAATAACGACACTTCGCTCGCAGCCCGCGCTTCACTTTAAGTGAGTATAGAGACCCAACGCATGCTTTAAACAATTATAGACTGACACCGGTATCACCTTATATTCTAATTATAGCTTTTAATCCCAGTGCGTTAATCAGAGATGCGCGCATGAAGGCTTAAAGTCTTAGTGCTGCTGACCAGGTGTTGGTGTTGCGCTGTAACTTTCCCCTGCAAATATCTGCACAAATATGAATACTTAGATGTCTAATGGAAAGCAACAGCGTGCTTTTGTCGTCTTACGAATTGGTTGTGATGTCTTAACCGCACCTGCAGATGTATGACAATATTTTTCAGTGCTCATCATTAATTAATTCCATAATTCATACCCCCTGCTTTTCAGGTCTCAACATAAGCATGTTTGTGCGTATTAGTCTTTTTTTTATTTTTTAAGTAGCCTACTGTATTGTCACTTTGTGGAAAAGTAACTGCTTCTTTTTGAGGGCTGGTTTTTTGATATCTTGGCTTTGGATTCTGTGGTGGCGACTGCTGGTTAACCTATGCACTGACTTCAAAAAAGTCAGCTTTCTGACTTCAAAAAGGCTATATGCCATGCGCTGTAATGTTGATGGACTGTGGACTTGAGCAACTGTTGAATATACAGCAGATGTGCAGAGGAGAGATATCTTGTGCTGTCTGTTTGTCTGGTGTCCTGGAAGCAGCCTCGTTAGGTAAAAGAACACTTTTAGTCTGACAGAAATCATTTGAACTTGTTGTAAACATGAATCACCCTGTGTTTCACTGTCAGGGGATCATCCCAGTGTGGGTAAACTCCAGGTTTGTGACCTTTCGTCGTCATTATGAAATAATAAGCAAGTGGAATACATTAGCTCAGCCGGTTCCTCATCGCGTCTCCAATCAGATTGGATGGCGTGACCTTGGGGGACTACGCTGCAGCATTTAGAGGAGGAGGGTGGCACGGGCAGAGATGGAGATTGGGTGCTCTGGTGGCATTCATTATCAACGGAACCCAATTACATCTGGAAATTGTAGTTGCCATAAGCAATTGCCATTCATGACTCTATAATAGAGAGGGAGGCTATTTTAAGAAGAAATGTGTATCATCCTGATAATATGCACTCCAGTCAGTCTTCTGTGCTTTCTCGTCTGTATATGCATTGTTATTTGTGTGATTCTTCTGAAAGGAAGTCCTTTCTGGGCTCCTTTTTTTTAACAATAGAGTAGGGCTGCACAGTCTATCGGGTATTTTTTTATCAACTGGTGCAATAAACACATTGCGAAAGGCTGCAACATATCGCGAAAGACACCCTGATATTTTTTTATTGATTTTATTTATAGTTAGTTGAAAGAAAATATCGGTAGAAAACTGCACTTTAAAAATGCAACTGTCATTCTTTTTGAGTGGGGCCTTTTTTTGTGTTGGAAATTTTTTTTTTTAAAGTGCTCTATTATGTTCATTTTCAGGTTCATAATTGTATTTAGAGGTTATATCAAAATAGGTTTACATGTTTTAAAAACACCATATATTTGTTGTACTGCACATTGCTGCAGCTCCTCTTTTCACCCTGTGTGTTGAGCTCTCTGTTTTAGCTACAGAGTGAGGCATCTCACTTCTGTTCCATCTTTGTTGGGAGTCGCACATGCGCAGTAGCTAGGTAAGGACTACTAGCCAGTCAGAAGCAGAGTATGAGGGCGTGCCATGCTAGCAGCTAGGCGAGCATTATAACATGTGTTTCAAAGTGACCACGTTTTGTCTCTGAAGTGTAGTCCACTACAATAGAGCTGTTTGGAGCAGTTTGTGAACAGTGTTTTCTGTTGGAGATGGTAAGTCCCTTTGGGGTGGACTTTGGGCTTCTTCACTTTGTAAACCTATAACGTGCACAAAAAGATATATAACACAATAAAGGAAAGGGGAAAAGCCAAAAAGCATAATATGAGCACTTTAAATTCAATCAAGCACTTTGTAGTATTCTATATACTATATGTAATACTGAAAGCAGCAGAGAGGCAGAACTGAGTACCCTTTAAATATCTGTTTATTCATCGTGAGTAATATCGTTATTGTGATGTTCAACAACGGTATCGCACATTTTGTTCATACCGTGCAGCCCTACCGTAAATCATGGCAACTCTCACCAGCTGCCAGCCAGATGAAGACATGCTGCAAGGCAAAAAAAAAGTCTGATGAAACTGCAGCCCTGCTGCTGTTTCCACTTCAAAACACGCCACGGCGAAAACAGAAACGTACAGCGCTCCACGAGGGCGCCTATAACGTCTCGTTCAAAGGGCACGTTTCTCTAACGAACCAACTTTGGGTTTTAAGATCTTTCCTACGAGGTGTTTCCTCTAGTCTTCAGCCACCGTGGTCGCCGGGGCTGAGTTCACTCAGTGCGGGCTTTACTGTAATCAGTTATTCAGCTCTGGCATTCAGACGCCCAGCTCCAGACAGAGGAATCCCCGTGGCTCACCACAGACCCATTCAGACCCTTTTAAAGTACACAGCTTTTACAACAAGGTCTGACCGAGTCTGCAGCAGCAACGGCAGAAATGTTTCCATTCCCTCGGGTGGTGGTCTGCACGTGTCTGCAGCACGTACAAGTATATTTCACTAATAGTTAGTGCCTTTTGTTCAGGCCTGTCAGCTCTGTCACAGACTATCTTTTTTTCCTACACAGGGTTCCCCTTGGACTTCTACCTGGCTTTATGATTTGCCCTCTGTTTCCACTTAACAGTCCTGGCTATTTCCCAAGAAACACCTCAGCGCCATTCTATTATTTTATTTTTTATTTATTTATTCTCAAGCATGAGCAGACTTCTTATTCTCTGGGCACACATGGAGAATACATGGCTTTTTACTTTATGCGAGCATTTAAAAACAACAAAAAACACTTAAGAGCTCACTGTATCTTGGCTGCGTTTCACCCACTTGCGAGGTAATCGGAGATGATTACAAAATGACAATTTAGACACAAAAGAAAGGAAGCGGTCGTGTGATTGCGGTCTTTCCCCCTAGCGCAATCAGAGACTTCGAGACTACACGCATCTCTCCAGCAATTAGGCTTGTGAAATTACGGAGTGGCTTTTATCTGCGACTGCATGCTTGATTATTATTATTATACTTATTGGCAGGTGCCTTTTTTTTGGAGGAGCAGAAGAGGGGAATCCACAGCTGGTGCTTTTCAAGAGGGATAGATGCAATATGTAAAACCATACTGTACTGTGCAGCAGATGTTTCTTCCTTCTGGCTAGCTCAGCTACATTATCAGACATATACATACATTTCAAAACGTCCTTGTAGGGCTGGGCAATATATCGATATTATATCGACATTGATATAAGAGACTAGATTAGGGATAGGCCGATTATTGGGCCGTTTTTTGGCTGTTTGCAGATTATCTGCATCTGCGTTTTATTTGCCTGATAACCGACAAGCTCATTAATAAAAAAAAGTGTGCTTCTTTGGCTCGGCTACAGCTCTGTGTCCCTCCCTCTGCTCGGGTTTCACTCACCACTATGTCTAACTTAATGTCCCACCCACAACACTATCTGACTATCTTTTACTGGGTATTATGTTGAAAGTTTCTAATTCATTAAATAATTGCTTAAAGCATTTAAACAAAGTTTTGTTGGATTTTATAACATTCCAAAATCTTAATTTTGACTTCAAGATTTTAATTTTCACTGTAAATCCATATCAGTTCCAAATATCGGTAATCAGTTTTATTAACTACTAATAATTGGTATCAGTATCAGCCTTGAAAAACCAGAATCGGTCAATCCCTAGACTAGATATCGTCTTAAATTTTGGATATCATGATATGACGAAGTGATGAAGTGTAGTCGTTTCCTGGTTTTAAATTCTGCATTACACTAAAGTGATGTCATTTTCTTAATGTAGCAGACTGTTCTAGCTGTTCTGTTATTTGCCTTTACCCACTTAGTCATTGTATCCCCGTATTGATGATTATTTATCAAAAATCTCATTGTGTACATTTTTTGTGAAAGCACCAATAGTCAACCCTACAATAGCGCGGCAACATCGACATCAAGGTATTCGGTCAAAAATATCGTGATTGATTTGATTTTCTCCAGATCACCGAACTCTACGCCCTCTGGAGTTTTCCTCTTTTGTTTCAATTTTGACTGACACATGCGCCTACCTTGACTTTCATCATTTTGTTGTCAAACTGTTACCTTGCACGGCAGCTGAATTCTCGCGATATCAGGCATGAATCGCGGGATGACATACGAAAATCTATCTTGTCAGCTTTTAATTGAATGCTTTTTTGTCTGAACTACCAGCTTACCGAAACCAATCGGTGCCCGGTGAGGAGCTACTGGCAGCTACAGCCGTGTTTTTTTCATTTTTATTTATTTTTTATGTTTATTTGTATAGGGACAAGTATGTAGCATAGACCTATGCCACACACCACAGCATTTATAGCCTAAGCTAATTTGCAATGCACATCCCTAGATGGACCCTTTTTTTAAATAGAACAACTTACACTAACAACTAACACTTGCATAAAAGACAATAGAGAACACAAACTCATCAATAGATGCATAACTTAAAATGCAAAAACTCACAAGGAAAAACAGAAAAAACAATACACAACGCAGACTAATACGATAAATCACCATACAACAGTAGCATCAGATTATCCATTACTACTACTACTACTACGGCTCCCTCTTCAAAAACCGTTTCAGCTGCAGTGTCTGTGGCGGCCGCGTTCAAAACAACAATGGCGGACGTGATAGACAGATGGTTAGGGTTGGGCATCGTTTAGATTTGAACAATTCTGATTCCAATTCTTCCTTTTGATTTTGGTTCTTATTGATTCTCGATTCCGATTAGGCCTGCACGAAAAATGATTGGAAAAAACTTACATTGCGATATTTTTTTTCCCTGCGATATATATATTGCGATATGAAAAAAAGACTAATTTTTACAAGAGGACATAAATAGCCCTATTTAGAAATACTAAATCATTCTCAACTACTGGGGTGATTTTGTAGGGGAGTGCATCTACAAAGAAAATAAAAATGAAAAAGGAAATTTTCTTATGTGAACCAGTCTTTGTTGAACTTTAATGCTTTACAAAAACCAAAGCAAGTAAGTGTTATGATTACTCTTCTGAAGTGATTTTGGAGAGGGAAATTAGGAAGAAATACACTGGTTGACTGACATGACACCATTGTATTCATATAATATCAATCCAGGCTAAAGTGAATGATATTAATAATGCATGCATGTTGCTTCCTCTAAATTTCAGGTTGTGGTCGACTAGCGGGGCGTGCTTTGGTTGTTTGATAAATTGATTAAAAATTATCATGATTGTTGGTTTGCTGTGCATGCAGAGCCTGCATGTCACACTCTTGCAACAAACTGTGTATCCAAGAGCACTTAAATCAGTGTAAATTACGTTATATCAGAAACAGACTGCTGTTGTAGATTAGTGTTACGTTTCCAGCGTCGCAGCTCCGAACCATAACGTTAGTTGGGACAGACGCCTTGTTTCTTTAGGCTAACTATGTTAGCTTTAGCCAGGCTGGTAGCAGCGTTCTGCGGTGAAAAATGGCCGGGATATGTCGTGATTACGTTGCATTAATCAGGTGATTTAGTTTGTCTTTGCAGCGAACATGAAACACTGTCTACTGTAGCTTCACTACCCATGGAAAAGCACGTGCATCACTGTCCATACAATATGCATGGGTAATATACAGTGAATATACGCTCTTTTCTTACTCTTAGGGCTCCTGCACACTGGCTGAGTGGTGTGAGCGTGTCAGCTGCATGGCTTGTCCATTTTTATTTCGGCTCCCATGTTAACAGGTTAGAGCTTGCACACTGCCTGCGTGACACGCACGTCTCAGGCGCGGCTCGAACGCGTGCGTGCTAGAAATAGGACCGAAGCCTATTGTTCACACGACACGCAAGCGTGTTGAAAGCGTTTCCAGGCAAAATAGAATACAAAAAGATGTTTAGATGTCATTTTGACACAAATATATTTAATAAATGACAATTTGATGTTTGAAAGTCTCTAGGTTTTGACATAAATGCAGATATAAATGTAATTTTTTATTTTATTAATTTTAATTAATAAATAATTATCGATTTTCAAATATTGCACCTGTCAATACAGAACGAAATATTCTGTAGCCTATTTTGCCGTCAATACTGCCGACGTTGTGTTTGCTGTAATCAAATCAGTATATATTTATGTTTAACATGAAGTATACTACGGCTTGAGTGCAGTACATTTCCACAACTCTCTCCCCATATGTTGAATAATGGGAAACATACATGTGTACATACAAGGCTAGCAGCAGCAGCGCCGCGTCAGCCATGTTTCTGGTGTGCAAGTACATAGAAAACGCCACACAACTGACACGCAACAGAAACGCCACACTCACGCCACGCAGCCATTGTGCAGGAGGCCTTACTTTTACCTGGAATCTGACTGAGCAACTGCAACTAAACAATTTCCCCGAGGGGATCAATGATGCATTCTGATTCTGATTGATTCTGATTCGGATCCTATACATTCGCTCTCACTCTACAAGTCTTTGCTCAGGATTAGTGTTCCCTCCTGCATGTTTTCTTCAGTTGCTTTGCTTGTCCTCGGTCAGCTATTATTTGGCAAGTGAAAAGGGGGGTGGGGGGGGGGGGGGGGGGGATTTTGTCAGTGGGTTTGACATGTGGGTTTATTTGAAGGAAAGGCTAATTGTTATGCCTCGGAGGTCCCTTGTTAATTAGAAGTTATCTTGGGCAGCTCTCACATGGTCACCGCTCTAATTGGCAGTCAAAGCTGCGCACCACCTGGCCTAGCCTTTAACTCGCCAGGTGCTCGCAGCAAAACCGTCGGCCTCGGCATTATGTGGACATGGTAAAAGAGGACAGACAGCGAGAGGGAGGGAAAGAGAGAGAGAGAGAGCGGTAGGAACAGAGAAGAAAAGAAACAGAAGTGTGCCGGCCAACTTTGCTAAAACGGCAGTTAAAGGTTATTTCATGCTACGAGCCCTCTGAAGCCAGCATAAAGAGATAACGTTCCGGGAAATAATTTTTATACACACGTCAGCATACATGACACCTCTTTGTTTCAGATTTCTAACACCACAGGGGATGTGAGGTGGCAGCACATAAACACTCTGCACAGCCTGTGCAGCTTTGTTTACCTGTGTTTAGTGGGGGGCACTCCAGTTTAGTCGGTGGATATTAACAGTATCAAAAAGGCTTTCAGTGTTTGTTTCAGCATCTGTTTGTACAAGGTAAATTAAGCATGATGGCACAATCATGTCAAGTCTATTTCGTCATTCATGGAGAGACATTATAAATACATAAAATTAGGGCTGCACAATATATAGTTATTTTTAATCGTCATTGCGATGTCAAATGGCGCAGTAAACGCATCGTCAAAGGCTGCGACCCATCACAAAAGACACTCATTTTTTATGTTAGTTGAAAGAAAATATTAGTAGAAAACTGCACCTCAAAATGTAGCTGTCGTTCTTTTTTTTTAGTGTTGCTTTTTATTTTCAATACAATGTTCAATTGGTTCAATAAAAGAATGTTGGAAATGATTTCATTTAATTAAATTCAAGCAATTTGTTGAACTTTAGCAGAATACTGAAAGCAGCCGAACTGAGTGCAATTTAATCACTGTTTATTTATCGCACGGCTTATCGTTATCGCGACATTCAACAACGTTATCGCATCTCACATATTTTCCTCATATCGTGCAGCCCCGAGGTAAAATGTATGCAAGCAAAAGATTTTCTCCTCAAACCAGAATCCACATTAAGTCTTTCATTCAATGCAGTTTGTAACACTGAGCTGGAGAAAAGGCAGTGATTTAATCAAGAGATAGTGCAGCTGCTTTTCAAAATGAACTGGAAACTCACTTTGGAACTCACAGAGTAACCTGAACAGTGAGCTCCTTCCACACGTATGATTGAGGGTTGTATTGTGTCTCCGTGGTGGGAGAAAATTCATCCATGACCATCATTGGAATCATAATGTTTTGTAAAAGGCCAGACAGGCGTGCCCTGCATAATGCCAGTCATTTTATGAAAATGTGCCTTGCACCGCTGCGCCTTGGAGGACAAAAGACCTTTGTCTTTTCACACCACAAAGTCAATAGGGTTGTTTTGTCTTGCAGCTCCAGCATCGAAAGTTCACACTAATTCCCAAATGTGTCGTCCCCTTTGTTCTCGGATCACAATGGGAATTTGAAATGTAAACGGGATTTAGACAATGTGGTTGCAATGTACGACATCTTGATGGGTAGAGCAGAAAGAAGTGCTTTAAAAATGTGTTGTGACTGTGTTGTGTCTTAGGCAGAATGTGTTAATGTTGTACAGCAGAGCAGAGCATGATCCGGCTCTGTGTGATATGTTGTTGTTCTTTATTTTTCCAGGAACTGTTGGGTTTAGACCCAGAGCTTTGGCAGCATGTGTTGTCTGATTTTTAGCCTACATATTGTGTGTGTGTGTGTGTGTGTGTGTGTGTGTGTGTGTGTGTGTGTGTGTGTGTGTGTGTGTGTGTGTTCTTGTTTAACTATATTCGTGGGGTCCAAAAACCGGGAATACAGTATACTTGTGGGGTCCGGACAGCTTTGTGGGGCCAAAATGCTGGACCCCACAACGTTTAAGGGCTGTTTGAGGGTTAAGACTTGGTGTTAGGATTAGGGTTAGAATTAGGTTATGGTTAGGGTGAGGGTAAGGGTTAAGGTTAGGCATTTAGTTGTGATGGTTAAGGTTAGGGTAAGGGGCTAGGGAATGCATTATGTCAATGACGGGTCCCCACAAAGATAGTGAGACGCACTTGTGTGTTTTGTGTGTGTGTGTGATACATTACCCAAGAGAACACAAGTCATTTTCAGCACGCACAGCTCATGTTTAATCGGCAATTTAGAAGCGGCAACAATAAGTAAAAACCAAATTGCAAATGACAATCAAGAAATAAATAAAATAGACAGGCCACAAAGAATAACAACAATGATTGCCTTAGATGAACTAATCATAATAAACAAGCCTATTGCTGCTATAATTACTGACCGTAGAATCATTACTTTCCCTAATGCTCCACTGCTGCCGTCGTTAATAACCGTTCATTAATTAAACATACTACGGAAAACAGCAGCTCTGTTCTGTGGAAAGGACTTCTCCTTGACTTGGCCCACGGAGTTAGTCTAGCTTAATTTTGCTCTGGAGGTCATTCCAGGAATAACGAGCCGTAGAAATGTAAATATTCCTCTCTTCTTAACAGCCGGGGCACTTAGAATACCTGAGACAAGCCAAATTTGAGATTCAGCCACATAATGAGCTGCTTATTTTCATACGAACAGGAGTGGACTGAAAAAGATGCTGTAGTTGCTTTGTCAATTTTTTTTTTCTTTTCTTTTTTTTTTCTTTTTTTTGTACAACAAATGTGCATTCCTCCAGTAGTTTTGGGGAAAATGCAAAAAAAAAAGGTTTTAACGGCTAACTCCATTTAGTAGTTAATGGAATAATTTCACATTTTCTAAACTACGTATCTGCTTTGAGTGAGACGAGGAGATTGATATTAAAGGGATAGTGTGGATTTTTTTCAAGTTGAGATAGTGTGAGGTACTTATCCATAGTGTATTGGCTACATGGCGGTCTGTACACAACCAGTTTGAAGAAGCAGGCAGGAGTGCCGCCACGGAAGCTGAGCAATCAATATCTATGTATAGAATACTTTCACCGCTTTACCTTACAGTCAAACAGCCCTTTAGGACGGGGAACTGAAGCCGCTGTATCACTCTCTTCAAAGCTTCCAGACTCCTTAGACCAGCAACTCCTGTGATCTGCGAGGTAAAAGTACTGTTTTTGTCAAAGGAGGCTGGTGGCTTTGAAGGGAACACAAATGGATACAACAGCTTTAGCTCCCCGTCGGAAAGGGCTTTCTGAGGACAACGTAAAGCAGTAAAAATATTCAAAATGTAGCGTACACTTAAACAGATATTGATTTCTTTAGATGGCCATTGCCATCTACTGTACATTCTACTGGACATTTTGGTCCCCAGAAGTACCTGCAGAATAGTCGTCTTTGAGAGTATATCAACGGAAGATCCGCCCAATGTCCCTCATTTTCTGTCGGATATCCGTCAAAATCCGCTTTCTCTGTTTTGGCATTTTAAACTCCGGTGGATTTATGAGGACTAGCTAGACTATCTGTCCAATCTGAGTTTTCTGTTGCACGACTAAAACAACTTTTGAACGAACACATGTTCCACCAAAACAAGTTCCTTCCAGAGGCTATTTTGCAGCGGCACCGTCGCTCCGTCCACAAGACGATTGTGATTGGTTTAAAAAAATGCCAATGAACCAGAGCGCGTTTTTCTCCCATCCCGGAATGCTGTGTGGACTAGCCAGACCTTCCTCTGCAGCACTGTGGAGGAAGGTCTGGCAGCGAGACTACTGCAGAGTACATGCAGAGTTGGGGCTTCTCTCTTTCACACTGCTCTCCTGGGTAAAATCACGTCATACCGTCCGCTCAGTGAAGGTGTCTGCAACAGGTACAGGCAGCTCCGGACCCAGGGTGAGTCTGTGTAAGAGGCCTCGCCCGGTTATCTTCTGCTCAGAAGTGATGAATTTACAGCTTACAGCAACTTCATACAATATAGTTTCTGACCTTTGTTTGATATCTCGAAAAAATATTGATTATAGCTTTAATGTACTGAAATTAGATTGCCATTGACTTTCTCATTTCACTCAGAAAGAAAGAAAAGATTGAACAGTTCCCAAAAGCACCTCTACATACTGGATATCTGATATCCATTCACAGTGATATTTCCTAACAATACTGAGAATGTATCGGTTTGAATTCATTGCACAATGTTTCTGTGCACAGTCTCGGCCAAAAGTCTTTGAAACACATCAGAATGTGTGTACGTTTTCATCAGAGCACCACACACGTTCTAGTTGGCTTCTATAATGGTTATGAATAATTACTGTCTTCAGTAATTCTGTAATCAGCATTGGAAGTACATCTGGCTGGTGTCTGTGTGGAAACGCCATGGATATCAGAAGTCTACAGGCTCTGTCTTAATTTTCTACTTTTTATTGCCTTGAAAGCACTTGGATATGACGAAGGAACGGGCTAAAGGCAAAAATGAGAAGCAGCTAATTTCTAACAATGTATCGAAAATGAAAAACCAAAAACTCCCTGCACTCTTTGCTTTGATAACAGCCATAACCTTTTTGGATAGGTTTCTGCCATCTGGGTACATCTGTATCGAGGATTTGTCCCACATTCCTCTCTTCAGACTCAGAGGGGATTCTTTATGCACACTTCTCTTTTGATCAATCCACAGAGTTTATACCAATGTAACAGTCCAGGGTAGAGATCCTCCTTTTGTCTCAGCTGGTGGTTGGTTTGGTCGTGCACTTTGGTTCGCTGTCAAGTTGAAAGATGGAATTCTTCTTTGACTTGTTCCAGAGGGCAGCAGATTTCCCCGAGAAATATCTTGGTATTTGGAGCCATTTGTCTTCCCCTCTATCCTAAACCGAAGCCCCTGTCCAGCCTTGAAGCATGCAGCTTATATATACAGTGTCATCTACAGTTATTGATTGATTACTGGTGACTGGAGTTGACTTGCCCCCAATAATTTTACAATGCATGCTTTTTTAGAATACTGTATTTCGTAGCTCTGCATATAATCAGTAGACTCGTTCGAGATGAGCCGGGTCTGCGCAGAATCGATCACCGGCGATCGCCGCCCAATGCATGCTGGTTAGATTTGTGTCCGACTTGATCCCGACTCGCTCTGACGTCATGCACACGTGGTCAACGATAACCTCACCAGATCAAGGCAGCCGAAGTTCTGAGACGCAGTCCACAGTTGCTTTTCACCGACTGCAAGACCCAGGCGGACCCAGGGCATCATGGGAAACGCCGGCCTCTCAGCTGATCTAACAGCTGATTGGTTCAGAATTGACTCAACATGATTTTATATCATATACGTTTTATATAAACTTTTTATAGTTTTTGAATTGGAGGGATTTTAACTGCTATTTGTCTGATTTAAAGGCTTATTCTGTACAAACCACATATTGTGTGGCTGATAGTTAAATTTAGAAGTCAGAGATTACGGATTACGGATCATCTACAGTGTGCTGTTAATTAAAATCAGCGACAGATCGCATGTAGAGCATTTTGACAGCTACGCTGTCATAATAAAAACAACTGGAGACTTGTGTACAAGCTGGTATATGGGTCTGATAACATTTTATTAAATCGGAATCGGACCACAGTGTTTCTTTCACTTCCTGTTAAGCCTGAAGGCTGCTGGAAACAGCTGGAAACTGTCTGACTTGAGAGCAGATTTTTGTCACCGCCCCCTGCTGCTGCTGCCTGCTCTTGTCCACTTTACAGGCGAGGCACAGTTCATCTCGTACAAGCCTATTCTTTTTGTTGTTTAATTTTTTTTGCCACTCCGATTCAGTCACTCCTCCATGTCCTTAGGGGTCATTAGGAGGCATTGAAATATCTACATGACACACTGAACCAGGGTCGTTCACCCGACACTGCTGAACTGTGTAGGGTGATTGGTGTCTGTGGCATTGTGTGTCCTTGTTTAACATTTCTTCATTTTTCATTGTGTTTAAAATATACTGTCAGACCTACAGAAGCTTCATGGAAGAATACAAGCCCTAAGGCTGAACGATCAACTTGTATTTATATAAAAATAATATTTCGTTGTATAATGACAACGGTTACCTATGAATGTTTTCCAGTCTTTATGCTAAGTAAAACGTACAGCTGCTGGCTGTAGCTTCATATTTACCGTACAGACAGAAGAGTGGGATCGATTCTCAACTAGGGTTGGGTATCGTTTGGAAAGTGGATGTCTGTTTTGTCAGCCCAGAAATTTTGCAAACATGCAAATGAGATTTTATATGCACAGAGCGGGAAGAATCCAGCACACAGTACATACTGCGGTTGTTAATATTGCTGCTGGCCTCTTTGCTTCCCCGATGAGCTTTTTTCTGCAGTCATTCATCTCTGAGGAACCTACTGATCTTGGTGAGGTCCTGCTGCTGTATCACCTCCAGCCTGTTATTACAGTTTTCATTGTGTTTTCCGACTTGGAAATCTTACTTCCGTCTTTTCATCCCTTTTTAAATGATAGCATATTTAAGATGTATAAACCCCTAGTTTTAATTAAAGTATTTAGGACCAGCGTTTTGTATTAAGAGCCACAAATTACAGTGTCATTTAAGTGTTCTTCTAAGATGTAGCCTACCATAAAATACTAATCAGCACCAGTAAAAAAAAAAGAATGTAAATAAGATAATTTTGGGATAGATGATTGGGAAATACTATAAATTCTAAAATACTGCCTGCCTACGGTAGGTAATGGTATGGATAAATACCTTATCAAACCTGACTTCAAAATATCCAAACTATTCCTTTAAGTAATAATGCAGGACTGGCCTTAGTTGATATTGTACTTTAGTGGTGCAAATTCTCAAACTAATTTGATTGAGTCAAGTCACCAAAACCAAACCTTTTTGGGCTGTTCAGTTGGTTATCCTGTCTTGGAAGAATATGTTGGAATTAGTGCTTTGGAAGTGTACATTATGCAAAATTTAACATGTGAGCTGTAATTCCTACCCTGGCCTTTATTAGCATCCCGCTATAGTGTCTCTGACACTGTTAGCTACAGAGATGGTTTAACCCAGAGTGACCTGGCTGACACGCTGCCCAATGTTAGGCACAATACGTTTATTTGGTTTACCGTGCAGCATGAAAATGTCCATTCTTTCAGTTTTCAGCGTTAAATCCATAAACAACAAGATAGCATTTTGAACAAAGGTTGGCTCCAGCATCACAGAGTTCAGTGTCACAGCAACAAAACATGTGCCCTTCCGGGCCAAACACCTGCCGACAACAATTTGGATCTTACCTTTATAACCTTGCCCCCCGGTAATACCACAGTGACACCCAATGTCCAATACAAGAAACAATACCCAAAGTCTGAACACTTGAAACAACATATTTGGCTCCGACATCGGCCATTCCTGAGAGCCGAGCATTAAGGTTGTCCACGGGAAATGTGCCTTGATCAAAGTCAGGTGTGGCATGACTATTACTGTATCTCTTTATGAAATGGCATTTCCTTGTCCATGTTGAGTGAAAGGTAGAAGGTAGAATCATGCAACCATGTCTCTTTTTAAATTCCTGCATTAATGCAGGTGGTATACAGGTAAGATGTGAGGACAGTGCTGTTGGAGAGTCCAGTTTCCACTACAAAGCCTGAATCCAGTGAGTGAAGAATTGAATTTGCAGCTGCTTGTGTTCCTCCACCTTTGATTCACCGCTGTGCTGGACTCACACACTGAGCTTCACAGCGTGACGGACTTCATCTCGTTTCTTACAAATGAAAGCACAAACTAGTGCCTTTCAAACAGTGCGGTTTCCATTTATCGTTGATCAAACAGCTACATTTGTCTGTGAAGCTCGTGTCACAGATGATGCTATCAATCCTGAGCTGTGAAAAGGAACACACAGGGAAGGAAATGAAACAGACAGATCCTCACCTTCTGGGTAATCAAGTGAACCGAGCCCTCAGAAAATAATCTTTAGTTTCTTTACAGTTGGATCCATTATAGATGTAAATCGCACCTGTATAACTTTCTCATCATCCAAGTAGAGGCAACACAGCCATCTCATAGGGACTAGGAATCACCTTAAAGGAAAATGCCAATATAATTGAGTTCTTCCTTATCTCCAGTGGCTCGTGATCTCCTCTATCCACCCTGACGATTTTACTTTGCTGTCTACACATTTGAATGAACTTATTTTTTTTGCTCCCATCACCTCCTGAGTGCATCAAAAGATCCTGCGGAGACATAATGTTTTGCACTTATCCACCAGAGTAAATGTGATGAAAGTAAGCAATATGGAAATCACCAGTCAGTCAGTTTTCCTGACTGCACAGCGCTAATATTCTCACCTCCCCCTCATGAAAGATGGTCTCCCATTGGAACGTGACCTGAGGGTTAGTTGCTGTTTCATGATAAATAATTATAACTGTGACAATTTTTATATTGACCTTGATGGAATCAGTCCTGTATCGCGTTGCAGAGGATGTATGGGACTGACTGAATTAAAAGAACGCCATTCATGTTCTTTTATTGCACTATAAATAAGAGTTGATCTCTAAAAAGTGCGATTTATTTGTCTTGGTGCATAGTGATTGTGGATTTAAAAAAAAGCCTCGGTAATGCAAGAGTGCTTATCTATCAGCACCTTCTGCTCACATCAGGTTTTCCCTTTTCTCTTTTAAATCTTAGAATCCCCACATTTGATTAATCCCTTTTCTGTTTGAGTCTTCACTTTCTGATTGTAATCTTTACAATCAAAGCACTATACTTAACAACAGTGCATCAAAAGAGCATCAATGTGCAGTACAACAAAAATATGGTGTTTTTTGAAAATTAAACCATTAAATCTATTCTGGTACAACCTCAAAATACAATTATGAACCTGGAAATGAGCATAATATGGGCACTTTAAAGTAGGATTGCACAAACAAATAGGGCCCTTATCTTTCTTGACATTTCTTGATGGTTTTTTTTTTTTGGAATAGTCAATGCACAAAATGGTTTCATGTTTGTTTATTGTAAGCATAGAATCATTTTCATGCAGGGCCATGCAAATGTTAAAAGATAATGCTGGCAATATTCCAAAATGTTATATTACAACTCCCATGAAAAGAGTTTCTGTCCTAAAACAGCCTGACATATACACTCACCTAAAGGATTATTAGGAACACCTGTAAGATTTCTCGTTAATGCAATTATCTAATCAACCAATCACATGGCAGCTGCTTTAATGCATTTAGGGGTGTCGTCCAGATCTAGACAAGCTCCTGAACTCCAAACTGAATGTCAGAATCGGAACAAAAGGTGTACTAAGCAACTTTGAGCGTGACATGGTTGTTGGTCCCAGACAGGCTGGTTTGAGTATTTCACAATCTGCTCAGTTACTGGGATTTTCACGCACAACCATTTCTAGGGTTTACAAAGAATGGTCTGAAAAGGGAAAAACATCCAGTATGCAGCAGTCCTGTGGGGCGAAAATGCCTTGTTGATGCTAGAGGTCAGAGGAGAATGGGCCGACTGATTCAAGCTGATAGCTTGATAAATAACCACTCGTTACAGCCGAGGTATGCAGCAAAGCAATTGTGAAGCCACAACTCGCACAACCTTGAGGTGGATGGGCTACACCAGCAGAAGACCCCACCAGGTACCACTAATCTCCACTAAAAATAGGAAAATGAGGCTACAATTTGCACGAACTCACCAAAATTGGACAGTTGAAGACTGGAAAAATGTTGCCTGGTCTGATGAGTCTCGATTTCTGTTGAGACATTCAGATGGTAGTCAGAATTTGGCGTAAACAGAAGGAGGACATGGATCCGTCATGCCTTGTTACCACTGGGCATGCTGCTGGTGGTGGTGTAATGGTGTGGTGGACGTTTTCTTGGCACACTTTAGGCCCCTTAGTACCAATTGGGCATCATTTAAATGCCACAGCTTACCTGAGCATTGTTTCTGACCATGTCCATCCCTTTTTGACCACCATGTACCCATCCTCTGATGGCTATTTCCAGCAGGATAATGCACCATGTCACAAAGCTCGAATCATTTCAAATTGGTTTCTTGAACATGTCAATGAATTCACTGTAATAAAATGGCCCCCACAGTCACCAGATCTCAACCCAATAGAACATCTTTGGGATGTGGTGGAATGGGAGCTTTGTGCCCTGGATGTGTATCCCACAAATCTCCATCAACTGCAAGATGCTATCCTATCAATATGGGCCAACATTTCTAAAGAATGCTTCCAGCATCTTGTTGAATCAATGCCACGAAGAATTAAGGCTGAAGGCGAAAGGGGGTAAAACATGGTATTAGTAGTAGGGCTGTCCTCGACTAAAGAAATTCTTAGTCGACTAACACTTATATGATTTTGTCGATTAGTTGATGTAATCGACAGAGCTGTGCTCTTTGAGAGGTGTTTAAGACTAGAAAAGCACAATATAAATGTAGTTAATGAACCATCTGTAAAACTGACTTTCTCCACAATTAATCCTGCAAAAGTACCACTTTAAATCTTGTGTTTACCAGAAATGTGCTCATAAGTTTCTTGGAAATGAGTAATTAAGCATGAATAAGCATAAAAAATGACTCATCAACTAAAGAAATCTTAGTCGACTAAGACCAAAACGACCGATTAGTCGACTAATCGACTAAGAGGTGGCAGCCCTAATTAGTAGGGTGTTCCTAATAATCCTTTAGGTGAGTGTATACAGTACTATAACGTGCGTGTGTGTGTTAATGAAGAAACATTGCAACATTCTGGCTTGTTTGAATAGCTTAGAACAATGGAGCTCTATGGCACAGAGGAATATGATACTTGTTAAAGGTACACTGTGTAGGAATTTCTCCCATCTAGCGGTGAAATTGTATTTTGCATTCAAACGAATAGTGCTCTCTAGCGCCTCGCTTTTTCAAATGTGTGTTGCAACTACGGTAGCCGTTATGTAACAAGAAGCTATAATTCCCTTTTTGCTTTTTTTGGCGACGAGGATTCCTTCTCCTGTGGCTCGGCATAAGTATGATCCTCCATTATGAACTAA
The DNA here is from genome assembly GCF_008315115.2 of Sander lucioperca. Lineage (NCBI taxonomy): Eukaryota > Metazoa > Chordata > Actinopteri > Perciformes > Percidae > Sander > Sander lucioperca. The sequence continues at coordinate 4,604,283 of NC_050188.1, read as the reverse complement.
AGTGCAGTGCAGGCTTTCAAATTTGCCGGGGCAGTGACAAGCGCCTCTCACTGATCTCCTTCTCCGTTTCAGCTAGTTTCAGTCATGTGACGCTGGCTCTGAACGAAAACGCGTTGTGGATTAGCTAGACAGGTAGGCTAGTGCTCTATGTCCCTCTCAGCAATTATATATATTTTTCAAAATGGCAGAACGACATGGACGCCTCCTTGGACTTGCCCGTCCAATGTAAATACAGATAAGAAATTCTTCACTTACTTAGATAAGTCAGATCTTTGGCAGAGGTAATTTTACACCAATGAGGACATATTTATGAATGAATACATTGATTTTAGCTAATAAAATACTTAAAACACTACACAGTGTACCTTTAATAGAATTTGGTGACTGTATGAAAAATGTATAGAATTAAACTTTTCATTTTTACAAGGTGACTAAAATCGTATGGTGCCTGACTATCTCACGATGTTCTGTTTCAGTAGCAGCCATGTCCATTTTTTCAAAATGCATAATAAAAACACATTTCAAATGCTGCTAATTAGTCAAATCAACACTGAGAGGTCCGATGTTGAGGCAAGAGCAAAAAAACATTCATCAAGATTTAACCTCATCTTTAATGCCAGAGAAAGAGAATCTAAAATCTCACCGATTGATTGACTTGGACAAAATGTAATTGCTTCTTCCATAGTTTCTCATTAATACAAACTGTCTAACTAATGAACAGTATACATCATAACCTCTCAAAGGTTTATGTCGCCGCTGGTTATAAGGCAAGCGTTAACGATACACAGAGATGGTTTGATCCTTTATTTCACACACATGAGGCATGATCACAAATAGTACACCATGACCAAAGCCTGTCAAAGGCGCCCTTTTGCCCATGACTACTTATTGATCAGTGGTATGGGATGTGCATGGCTGCACACCAGAGTGTTTTGAAGTGTTGTGTGTTTATAGGTGGCAAGGCTGTGCTGTAAACTCAAGTTGAGCCAGTGTTTTATCTGCAGAATGCAGTTTACTCACCTTTTCAGGCTGATTCATAATGTTAAATCACAGCAAACATCATTGTGGTTATATTTTAGGAGAACATGACTTCTGACAAGGGCCTAAAACAAAGAGGAGATACACATTTTTTAAAGATTATTTTTGGGGCATTTTTAGGCCTTTATTTGACAGGACAGCTGAAGACATGAAAGTGGAGAGAGAGGGGGAATGACATGCAGAAAGGGCCGCAGGTCGGAGTCGAACCCGCTCCCGCTGTGTCTAGGAGTAAACCTCTATATATGGGCGCCCGCTCTACAACTGAGCCATCCGGGCGCCCAGAGGAGGTACATATTTAAGGCGGCTTTCACACCTAACTCGTTTGGTCCGGACTTTCGGACTTCAGTTTGATCTGAACCAAAATTACAGGTGTGAAACCTCCAGAAAACGGACGAGATTTGGTCCAACCAAAAGAGGTGGTTTTCGGTCCTTATCAAACTGAACCGTGGTCCAGTTTGTTTCTAGTGTTAAAGTATTTTTTTGGATGAGTCGGACTTTCAGTCCAAATACAGGAAGTTCTGGTGGGCGTCGTGTTATAAGAACAGTAGCTCCTATAGGATAGCTTAGTTTGTACGTGAGAGAGAGGATGACGGTGAATGCACTCGGAGCAGACAGTTGTCGGCTGTCAGAGCAGAGAATAAATTAACAGTTTACTTGTTAATTGGTAGTATATGTACAGTTTCACTTTCAGTTTTTCTCTGAATAAATGCCGTAGCTCCTCAAAATCCAAATAAAGTTCCCATGTCTTCCTCTTTTCTCAAAAACGCAACAAAACAAGTATTTTATTAAGTAAATTACAAGTATTGGGAGACACGACTCATGTACAGAATGTAGTTATGTCATGTAATAGTTCTTCTGCTTGCAAAGCTGCAGTGTGAAACCAAAACTAACCGGATCAAATGTATACAATGTAACAAAAACATGAAACCTTGGTACTTTCAAGTGTGAAAAAAGTGAGACTTCCATACACCAGCATGTCACTGGGGCTGCTTGGGACTGAAAACCCAGGCAAACAGTAGACTTTACATATAAAACGCATTTCCAATTCCTTTTGGAGCTGTATTAAAAGCTAATGTGAGTGGAAAGGTAAGCTGAGAGGCAAACTATTCTTCAAAAAACTGGAGAGCAGCCTCAGAGGGCTCCTATTGGAACCTTCAGAGCCCTGTCAAAAAACCTTTGAAGTGCCCTGAAAGCACCCTAGTTACATGGAGCACACTGAGGGATACGTTGACTCAGAATATATGAGCTCCAGGAAGGTTTGGCACGCCAAACAGAGATTGCCGACAGAAATGGAAAATACATTTCCTGCTTAATATAAATTCTAATAATATTCTCTAGAGGATAAGACCTGATATTTTGTCACTGAAAGAAATCCCCAGAAATTCCCCTTTTCAGCTCGAAGGTAGATTATGTAAGATTTATGTAAAATAGCACCCCTTGCAGGCACGACAAAGAGTGACGAATCGCAATCAAAATAAAGGCGGCCTCCCACTCTGTGCTCTACATTTATCTAGAGGATAGGATGCAGGAGGCAAAATAAATATACCCCGAAACCGAAGTCCTCAGCTGAAAATGTCTTGACCAGTTATTTTGCTGAGCATAGCCACAGTTAGTTTAGCAAAAGATACCCAATCTTTGGTGGTCCATAGCTACACAGCCGCTATAGCCCTAGCGACATCATAGCAACAAACTGCTGTCTGTCAGATGTCAACACCTGTGTCATTAAACCAATAGACCCTTAAAGGTTTTTCCCGTCTTACATTATCTTTTCAATCTGCTGCCGCTCGCGACTGGAATGCTCCGCAAAAGATTCTCAAACTGGACAAACTAATTTCCATTTCATCCTTCAAAACCACCATATCATCCTTTTTCACGGACATATGCAGTTGCTTCTCTACATAATTATTTTTCCAGCTAAATATTTGAATGGTTTCTCCCTCTGTTACTCACCCATGTACCTGTGCACTTATCTCATTATAAGTGTTTACTGTTTGTGTAGTATTTCAAATTGTATTTTATTTATATTTTCTAGCCCTCCTTCCCTTTCCCTAAGTGGCTATGCCACTTGTCAGGCCATCATTGTAAATAAGAACCTGTTCTTAATGACTTGCCATTAAAAATAAAGGTGAAAAAAAGCTGGGTAGAGCTATACTGATAAATTGGCTTGGCCAATATGGCGACGTAGTATGATGTAGTAACTGATATGATAAGTAACAAGTGATTACAGTATAGAAATGCCCAAATACTGTATGTGTGAGATAATTTAGTGTCACCAAGTCAATAGTTCACCACAGTACTAAAAAAGGTTGGGTTTTTTTAAGCCACGTTAGCAGCTTGGTGCAAGGGATGGCAATGTGGGTTGGTGGGTCGGTCCACCAGTGCATTCCACTCCATATTTCAACAACTATTGGATGGATTGGCATTACGTGTGGTATAGATATTCATGAGGATGATGCCTAATGACTTTTGTGATCACAGACTTTTAATTTAGCGCCATCATCAGGTGGCAAAGTTTGTCCAATACTTTGGTTAATGACCAAACACCTGCAAAACTAAAAACATTCCCATCATCTGCACATTGTGTTTACTGTTGATCGGTTGCTGGTGTTGTTATCATGCTTACACACTAAATTAATGTCAACCTTAAATTAAATGACTTTTTAAGCGATTCCACTGTCGCAAATACATTTCCAATATCGGAATAAAATCATTAGTCTTGTTAGAGTTGGGGTGCACTCCCGTCGTCTAAATCGTTTGGTGTCAGGTGGTCATTAAACTCATTCCGAGGTGTCTTTCTTTTAAAGTTTTAAGTCTTGGTAGTAAACTCGTATAGTGTGTGACTTAAAAGTCAGTGACTTTATGACAGATTGACACCATTTCACATCTAAAGACAAACTTTAGTCTTTTTAGAGTCTTCTAGTGTATGGTAGGCATTAGGTGACTGTGGTAACTTTTACATCTGCTATAAACAGCATGTTAGCATTATCACTGTTAGCATGCTGACATTAGCATTTAGCTCAAAGCTGTTCCGAAGTCGGCGCATATAAAATATTTGAGGAAAATATCAAAAACATTTGTGTATGCTATGTGTTAATGTAAAGAAGAAGAAAGAATATCAGTCCATGTATCATTATTGGAATTGGCCTCAAGTATTATAGTAGTAGTAATAGTAGTGTGATAAGACTATTTCAAGCGCTGATATTAATCTTACATTGTGTAACTAATTTAAGGTGAATTTATGGTTAATCAAAATGACACACAACAAACCCTATGGCCAGGTAGTAATGTTTGATATCTGGGGCTGAAGGAAAGGCGTAATAAAGCTGTGAAATCAAGAAATCCTACTGTACTGGATGGGTACGTGAAGGTAACATCTCTCTAGTTTGTTAACCTGGCTCTAGTTGTTCAAATGTTGCCAATAATGTCATGATGAATGTACGATGAGACATTTTTTGTGCTCAAATTCAGATTATATTTATATGTATTTTTACGTTGCCATCACAACTACAGTATAAGTCAAGATAGCTCACAGATAGAACTGTGGCCACCTTCCAGATCCTCAGACCATTTGTATGCTGCTGCTGCCAAATTACAGCTGATCAAAGGTGTGTGATGAGGACATGTCCACAGAATTTGGTGCACAAGAAACTAATTATCCAGAGGGATTAGAGCAGAGCTTATACACTGGAAATGTGCTTCTTTGTCCGTTTGATAAGACAGACTTTGAAAAAGCAGTATTAGTTATTAAAAATAACGGACACAGGTGATTTATTTATGTGCTTGTTTGTTGGCTTTACCATTGGGTGAACGTGTTTGAATAGCAGAAATACTGTATGACTCTGCCTTTCTACAGCAGTGTATGGTATTGAATAGGATTTTGATTTACAAAAGCCAGTCACCGTGTTAGTAATAATAATGATGGACTCTAACTATTCATTTCTCATTTTATCATTAACACAGTTTGAATGTGCGTGTGATTTATAACAATTCACAATTTTTTTACTTTAACATTGAAAGGTTTAATCAGCACACAACACAGAGCAGCCTGACAGCTGGATGGGAGATTTTAATGCAAAATAATTGACAGAGTATTGAATATGTGGAAAATGTCTGAGTACACAGTATCATCATAAAGCTCTGCCATTTGTACTGAGCACTTTGAAATTTTGAACTGCGAGAAAAGAGAATTCAGGACATTTGTTAAAAAGCAGACGTTTAAATATGACTTGGTCAAAACCAAGTAACACGAACATACTCGCTGTTCATCATGAATAATTTTGTTCGCCAAAGTAATGGGACATTTGTGTAATAAGAGAAAGTAGTGCGTAAGATAGAAATGTGTAAAAAGCACACTGGTCTTCAACACATGAAACATTTAGATGTCTGGCCTTTTTAGGTATCGGCCCTGTCCTGATCCCTCATTTTATGAGAGATGGGTCTGCCAAAAAAATCATCAGGGTGAAAATGTATCCTGTAACCTCGGCTCACAGTCACATAGTGTAGCCATAAAAAGTGTTCTGTTTGCACATTTCCTTGCGCTGCAGAATGAAATACATTTATTTGACTTTTGGTTTGACATTTATGCAAAGTAGTCCATCTGAGCTGAGCGGAGGGGGGTTCAGGAAATTTGAAAAGTGTAGGCAGAAATATTCATCTACTCCACATGGGCTGAAGTGGCTCACTGGCAAATCACTTTGTGGCACTTGATGGTTATTTTTCATATGTAGTTAATGATAAGATGTTCTTAGTATCAGAATTGCTCCCACTTTTGTAATGATATGAAGTGTCACACCAACTCCTTTTACTGTAGATTTAGGATTTAGAATGTTTTTTTCATTCACATCAGTCAGTGTGAAATATCTATGTAGCCTAGCATCTTATCGAAAAAAGGAATCCAGTATTGAGGCTGCACAATTAATTTTGAATTCTTTTAAATCTGTTATCAAATCCACTTACTCTAAGCCAGTGGTTCTCAACCTTTTTTGGGACCAGCGCCCCCCTATCCATTATCCAGGTCCCTTACCACCCCCCATCAAATAAGATGTAGGCTAATTGCCCTGAATATTAATGATTAGGTCCTATTATTGTTATGATGATTATTATTATCATTATTATTGTTATTTGTCCTATTATTGTTACTATTGCTATCGAAAATCATATCATTGAATGAAAAATGTTCGGCAGCTATGTTCATAGACGTATTAAAGATAATGATGTTAACGTTTAATATAGACTATAAAGTTCACGACAAGACCGATTCATAACGCTGCAGTCCGGAGTTTATATAAGATGATACTCTGACGTCCCGTTCCCATGAAGGCAGCACGGAGCTGTCCCTCACAAAGCCTAAAGAAACACAGAAGAGAAGAAGAGTTACGATCCACCGTCCAGTCGCAGTGGCGTAAACTGGCAGGTTTTAATGTTGCAGACCACTGTTTTTTGCAAGTAGTTTAAAGTGTAAACTCATATTGTTGTGAACCTTTGGTGTAAACTCGCCTTAAAACAAATGCCCCCAAAGGCACCTCAACAACCCCTTTCCACAGCATTGCTTCCAGCGCCCCCCGTCATCCTCTGAACGCCCCCTGGGGGGGCTGTACCACCCCCGTTGAGAAACACTGCTCTAAGCTGTTTTTTCCACTGCATGGTACAGCTGGACTCGCAATTTTTTGGTTTTCCATTAGCAAAAGTTTTGGATAGTGCACACCCTGTACAAACGCAATTTTTGTATTTACTCAACCCAGTTTTAAAAAAAAAAAAATGTCACTCCGCAAAATTAGGCTTACACTACGCCGTACAATTGACGAAGTGCAGGCATTCCTCTGTTTGGTTGCTGATAAAAGGGAAAGGATTCCAAGAGTGTCGCGCTGAAGATGATATGACGACAGTTACATATTGTATGTCTTGTAGCTGTCCCTGTCATTACACATGCTTGATGATCCTGATGGACGGCTGTGCAGGCTACCAATGAAAATACCTGGAACTCGCATTTATTATCGCTGACTGAGTGGAAGTACATTTCCAGGATAATTACCGGACATCCATGTCCCTCACCTTCTGCTCTCTGTGTGTTGCCGTTCACAAACTCTGCTGTTTCGGGAAACGACAAACTTAGAGCTAGCGAGCTACACGCAAGTTTTGAAGAACATTTTGATCGTGCAATAAGGCAGGCCTGCATGGTTCTTTTCGGTGAATGATTTTAAAGATTTACGAAGAATATGTTGACAGCATTTACTCTCTAACTGGGATGTTTTGGGACTGATTGGTGGGATTGCATTGGATGAAATACACACAGCGATACACTGGTAAGAGCAAATTCCGTTTAACCATGTATCCAGCTAATTTAAATAGCTCACCTTTCTGTATTGTGTGAACAGTTAACTTCATTTAATATTGTATGTGGCGTTTTCTTTTGCGGGGTGCAAATGTTCCACCAAAACAAGTTCCTTCCCGAGACTATTTTACAGAGCCTCCGTCTCTTCGTCCAGAGCTTAGCGCCACTTAAGACGATTGTGATTGATTTAACGAAGGCAACCAACCCAGAGCGTTTTTTTTAATCCTATTCCAGAATGTATGTGTGTTGTAGCCAGCCCTTTCTCCAAAGCACTGTGGAGATAGGTCTGGCAATGCGAGACTACCTACCGAGCACGCCTATAATTTAGTTAGTTAGTTAGTCTAGGAACTCATGCCCAAAGCTGAGAACCGTGGAACCAAACCCTGAACACACAAAAATGGCTACACATTAAATAAAAATTTCACTTTATGACATTTTTCAACATTAATATGAGTTCCCCTAGCCTGCCTATGGTCCCCCAGTGGCTAGAAATGGCGATAGGTGTAAACCGAGCCCTGGGTATCCTGCTCCACCTTTGAGAAAATGAAAGCTCAGATGGGCCGATCTGGAATCTTCCCTTTATGACGTCATAAGGGGAAAGGTTACCTCCCCTTTCTCTGCTTTGCCCGCCCAGAGAATTTCACCCGCCCATGAGAGAGAGAGAGACATCATGGCTTGCAAACAAGCAAAGTGGCAGTTGGTCAAGGCCACACCCCCACCCTCCACCTTGCCCCCCTCTCTCCTCCTCCATAGCATTTAAAGCTACAGTCACAGAAATGGCACATACTAAGTAAAGCTCATTGTGGGACTGGCTCTAGTGGCTGTAATTCTGCACCAAGGCTGAATTTCGGGAAAGAGACTTCAGATACAATATTAGGGGACCACTAAGGCCTATATAAAAGAGACTTCAGATACAGTATTAGGGGACCACTAAGGCCTATATAAAAGCATCCAAAAAGCAGCATGTCATAGGACCTTTAAATTACAAGTTTCTGTGGTGGGAAAGAGCTGTGATTTATTTATATTGCAAAGCTCTACTGTAAGAAAACCACAGGAATACCATATCAGTATTTGGAAACAAAGGAAAATGTGCAGGAAACCCTAATAGTTGTGAACATTGTGATATAAACAGACTGCTTTGCAAACAGAGATATCAAACACCTTCAGTGTGCCAACTAGCTGTGTAAAGTCCCTCAGTAGATTTATGCAAACACAGCATTGGATAAATGGGAATCCGTGTGATCAATGGGATTTCTAATCCATTGACTTGGTTCTCTATAATGGGTTCAGGAAATTGATGTAAAGGTCTGAAAGGACAAAGCTGCTGAAAAACACTTTTCCCAGGACTTCGTCTTCTTTGTTCTTTCAGTACTGCTCCGTATTTATTGTAGTACTTGTGTCCGATCTGTATGTGATCCGATGACGCCACAATATATTTGATGTACATATAGTGAATTTTATGTTCAAAGGACTGCATGTCACAATGAAATAAGGTGTGTTGACAACCGCCTGCGTTTTGGTTTCTGTTTTATTTAACACCGAATTCTCTGGTTGCCCTGAACTGGCATGGATTGGACTTACAGTTTACAGCTCGGAAAAACGAGAAAATGAAGCATAACAAAAGAAATGTGGGAATCAATCAACCTGAGAGGAGTGATTTTAAAATTGAATGCTTGCTCTAATTAAGCTAATCAGATAAAGCTAACTAAATTGTAAGATTGCACTCTTTCCTTTATCAGGCTAACATTGATTATTTGTGTGTGTGTGTGTGTGTGTGTGTGTGTGTGTGTGTGTGTGTGTGTGTGTGTGTGTGTGTGTGTGTAAATCCAATCAGTGGCTGTAGAATAGTGGTGCATTTCTCCTGGACCAGCCCTGAGACTCTCCGGACCTCCCCTTAGTGTCATCTTAGATAACTGTGATAAGGGTCATTTCTTTTTCTCCCTGTGCTTCTAACATACTCAACACAAACTCACTCGGGCCTCAACACATACTGCTGCTGTACTAATATCACACTGTAAAAGTTACAAGTAAAAGGCCTGCATTGAAAATGTTACTTAAGTAAAAGTATGCAAGTATCATCAGGAAAATGTACTTAAACTATTAAACGTAAAAGTACTCAATGCAGAAAAATCCTCACATTTTAGAAACTGGAAACGATCAAAACCGTTCTTGTGTGTGTTTAATCAGCTACTCATTTCAGCTGTACTTGTAGGCTTATATATTTGTTGGTAGTTTTTATAATCAGACACCATATTTGATAAACTACATGTGTTTTGTGTGCAAAAGTCTTTATTTGTTAAGTAACTAGTAATTTAAGCTGATAAATGTAGTGGAGTAAAAAGTACAATATTTCTCTCTGAAATGTAGCGGAGTAGAAGTAGAAAGTGGCATGAAAAGAAAAGACTCAAGTAATGTTCAAGTACCTCAAATTTGTACTTAAGGACAGTACTGGAGTAAATTAACTTAGTTACATTCCAGCTCTGGGGTTATGGCGTTGTCGATGCAGGTGGATGCCCGTGCGGTGTCCTGGATTACAGACTATCTTGCCAACGGGCCGCAGTTGGTGCCATTCCAGGGCCCACCCCAAGGTGCTGTCCTGTTATCCCTCATTTCTTATTTCCAATAGAGAGGCGAAGTCCCTTCCCTTCCGGTGGACTACCATGGGACCTTAATTCGGAAAAAGTATGTACTGTAGTGAAGCGGGAAAAATACATATTTTTTTGATCCCGTTTGCATCCATGTTTGTCAATTTAAAAGATAATTTTCCAAGTCAAGGAAGTCTCAATTTGTCATAACTGTTGAAGTATAAGCGTTTCATAAGTGACGTCTTGCTGAAGCTACGGTGTCTTTGTGTTTCGTACCGTGATCTAATGTTACTCACACAAGTCTTGCTTGTTCTTTCGCTTCCCGGCTGATAAAAAGACTGGATAAAACGCATCAGGTAAGAAAATGTTACATGTGTTGTGAAACAGAGCTAAGTACCTAGCTAGCTAGCGAGCATCAAGCAGGGTGACGTAAATTGTGTGAGACGAGATATGTAGTTCACCGTTCAACCCTTGTGTTTTCCTCGAGTCAAATTTGACCCATTTTCAATGTTTTTTATATCAGAAATATGGGTTATTTCAACCAAATTGCCCAAAAATAATAGTTTAGTTTCAAAACAGTATCCTGACTAAACTTTAACATGTACCAGTCTGTGATCCACTCAACATCCTCTGATCTTAACTATTAGTCGAAATAATTGCTGCTTTTTTAACTCAAAAATTAAGTATAATGTCATATAAATTAGGTTTATTGACCATGAATTAAAAGAAATGTTGAAAAAAGTGACAACTTTTTTAAAGCGTCAAAAGCGTAGAAAAAAGCGTCAAAAATGTTAAACATCGACAACAATTTTCAATTTTGACCCAGAACGACGACAAGTTCATGGTTGACGGGAAGACAACACAAGGGTTAAACTGACAAAGATCATATGTGTAATTCATGGTTCAATTCAGATGGGATCAAAAAATAATCAGTCTCTCCCCATTTACTACCATACATATTATTTCCGAAATACAGTCCTATGAGGTCCACTGGAAGGGGAGGGACGTTGCCTCTCTATTTGAGCTACACCTCATCTAATCTTAAAGACAAACTTTGAAGGGTTAGGTACAGGATTTAACATTGATGGGAAACAGGATGGCGTTGGTACATGTCTGTGTAGATTCATATTAGTCATCTATGTAGCAAGATGTCAAACACTGTTAAAACCAATCCAGTGGACCGGTAATAAAATGGTTGAATGGCTTCTTAAAATCTGCTGTCAGATGCTCTCTGTCTGCGTTTGTCTGTGTGGAGGCATCACGCCTCCTGATGTATGAGGACATGCTTGTGGAAGGACGTTAAAGAGCTCAAATGGCTTCTTCAGATATTTGAAAATGATCTTATCAGCATTGTAAATTGCAGACAGCTTATGTCGCAGCCTCACCTTTACATACATAGGGGAATGGTACTTTTTAGGACAGCCAAATTGCATTATTCCTTATTTACTATATAAATAAAAGAAAACTGGCATTGATAACTGTTGGGGTGGGGATGAAAATGTATCCAAGTGTATCCAACCATTGCAAATGAGCAGAACAAATTCCGCTTTCTGTATAATGAACACCAGTCTCCAGGGTGAAAGTCCTGTGTTTGTTTAGTAGTTTTGCAAGGAATGTTACGTAAAAATGTCAGTGTTGACATTTAGTGTCTTCAGGGTGAAAGTCCTGTGTTTGTTTAAGGAACGTTGCATAAGAAAGTTGACTTAAGAAAAGTCAGCCTTGACATTTGGTGTCAAACAGGACACAAACACTAGCCTCCCAACCTTTCGCGGAGCTTCAGTCTTTTAATACTACTCCCTACCATGTCACTCTTCACACTACGTCATCTTACGGCACCAGGTCGAATTTTGACATGGGTGATCCAGCTTACCAATAGATGACAACAGCCTAGTTACCCAATTAGGAGGTAGAGTCGGGCCCTACCACCTCACATCTATGGTGAAAAGTAAGGGATGTACAGAAGGGCCAAGTGGTCATTATAGCAAATACAACCCCGGCAGGGTGATGCAGGACCCTGACGCGAAGCGGAGCGACAAGCTACCCAAAAGCCAGCTGTTGGCAGCAAATACATTCTTGGCAAAAGCCATGCTAGGTGAGACAGCGGGCTATCAAGGCTGTTCTAGTGGCTGTTATAATTCACATTAAACTGAACATTTCCGTTGATGGTGAAGTGAGACAAGGTGAACGGGAGTTCTTTGGGAATATTTATGTTGATGTTTGTGTCCCCATTCATCTCGTTTCCTTCTTGCCCAGGCGCTGTAGTTGACACACCTGGAAATGTTACGAATATGTAATGGGGATGACAGTAGCTCAGTCCGTAGGGAGTTGGGTTGGGCGCTAGAGGATCGCTGGTTCAAGTCCCCGAACGGACCGAAGTACGGAGTGTGGACTAGTAGCTGGAGAGGTGCCAGTTCACCTCCTGGCCACTGCCAAGGTGCCTTTGAGCAAGGTTCCCCCCCCAAATGCTTAGGGCGCCTGTCCAGCAGTCGCAGCCCAGTCACTCTGACATCTCTCCATTTGTGCATGTAAAAGGACCTGAGCGTGTGTGTGTGTATTTCAGGCCTGTGTGTAATAACAACAGAGTGTAAATTGTAATTTCCCTACTGGGGATTAATAAAAAGTATAAATTATTATTATTACCTATTGTCCCTATGGCTGAAGTTACTGCGTAGCAATCATAGACTGTATATAAAGATGGTGCTAGGACAGGATCTATGCTCCACATTTCATTGCAATTGTCTGTTATGCTTAGCAACAGTCTGTTGAACGGAATTAGCAGACCGCAGAATTCTGTGATAGACCAATCAGAATCAAGTATTCAACCAAGCCGTGTAATAAACAACTGATAACGGCCATTTGATCAGCTGATAACACCCGAATCGGCTGCTGCAGGTCAGCTTCAGCATGTACCAAACCCACATAAACCCCACAGAGGCCTCTAATCACCCGTACTATCGGCCGTAATCTTTTGGTTGTGCACTTGCAGCTAGATAATGATTAAAGTACTTTTTATTTACACGTTTCCATAGGCCTTGCTGTAACAGTGAATGATCTACTTCCACTGTAACTTTGTGGATCTTCAGAGAGGCCAGAGTGCTCCTGACAGAATCACTTTTCAGTGTGTTCATTTGAGGCCGGTTTTGATGCGTCAGGAGTTTGAGTTTAGCACAAAATGGTTTTAGCTGAGATGCGAGTTTGTGTAGGTTGGAGAAACAGCTTTCATTTTGCATCAGTGAAGGCTATTCCAGTATATCCTTCATGCACCCGGGTAGTGATTTGTTTGATTGTCACATCTTGATTCTATAATTATGCAGGGAATTGATTATTAATAACTGAAATTATAAAAAAAGAAGAAAATGATATTGGCATTTACATTCAAGTGTCCATAGCATTAGTTAGTGTTTATTTCTAAACTACTGACTTTTAGAAGTTAAAAGTATTATTCTTAAAAACACAAACCCCTCTAAAGTACGAAATTACAATAACATGTATGTGGTGAGTTGTTAAGCTTATTGATTAATACCAACAGGTTCTTTTTTCAGACATTTGAATAGACTAATCCACCGGCTAATGAATGTGTGTGGCAAAATTTCCCACAACTCCCTGACTGACTTAAAATCTCTATATGAGACAAAGACCCTGAAGAAGGCCCAGTCAGTCCTGGCTGATATAAGCCACCCCCTGAACAGCTACTTTATGTTGTTGCCGTCTGGCCGCAGATTCTGTCTGCCTAAATGCAGGACAAACGGACACAAAAACTCTTTTGTTCCTGCTGCTATAGGCTTTGTTAATAATTCAATGTAAGATGTGGATCAGTCTAAGTGACTGATGGGAACAACAATCTTTGACATTGGTCCAGTATTAAGCAAGACCGCTGCAGTCGGCAGCGGTGAAACAAGCTACAATGTAAGTTAACAGGGCAACTGCGCAGCTTGTATTTACCTTCACAAAAGTGCTTGTTTTGCAGCGGACAGGCTCAGATTAATATTCTAAGTGTCTTGACAATATTATGGAAAGGATTTCTAAGGAGGTCGACCTTTCTGTTGAGTACAATCCTTTTTTTTAAACATAAAAACATCTTCGAAATTGCGTTCACTAAACCCACCAGACTCCATGTAAATAAACAGTAATTTTAGCATCGTAAAATACACTTCATTCAAAGTCGACACAAACAAAATAAAACTATGAAAAGCCGTTTTGGGTCGTCTTTCCACTTTTCCAACCACCACAACTCTAGTTTACATGTGAATATATATATATATATACATACATATATACATATACATATGTTGGCTCTATACACGCTAAAAGTTTAGTTTTTTTAAATGGAGTCTGGTTACTTCAGAGCTGAAGCTACGGTGTCTTTGTTTTTCGTACCGTGATCTGACATTACTCACACAATCAACAGGTCTTGTTTGTTCTTTTGCTTCCCGGCTGTTTCTTCTTTCTGGTTAAATAGAAAGGTCTCAAAGAGATTTTAAAGGTCTATCTCTGAAGGGATCCTTTCCATAATGTTGTCAGACACTTAGAATATTAATCTGAGCCTGTCAGTGGCAAAACAAGCACTTTTGTGAAGGTAAATACAAGCTGGACAATTGCCCTATTAACTTGAGGTTTCCAGGTTGAAAAAAAACGGTAGTTACCCTTTAATGCTGTGGCAGAGTCTTAAATAAACACCTTTTCGCTCACAGTGAAAGCAGAGATGTTTGCATTGCCCCCCTCTGACAGATATTTAAATGTGGAATTTATTCAGACTCACATTAGTGTGAAATTAGTTATCACACAGGCCGTGTGGAAAAATAACACTCCAGATATGAAAGTGGAGTTATAACAGGAAGGAATTAGCAGGAATTACTTGGCACTTTATAATTAGAAGCAAATATGCAATAAATGATTTTGTATTGGATGAAATACATCATTTAATAAAGAATCTGAAACACACAGTGATGTAAAGTGACTAAGTACTTTTTTCTCAAGTATGCTACTTAAGTAAAAACATTTTGACGTACTTGCCAAAGGGCCTAAAACCCAGAAATCCGGTTTAAAAGCAAATATTTTCATTCTCATTGTGTTTTATCGAGACTTTTGTTTGAGCAGGTGATAACAGCACCGCCTAAAAAAGACGTCTAGCCATCTGTTAAAACTTGACTGAGTTTTGTTTATTAGATTATAACCTTTATTTTAATGGCATGCAATGACTATAATATATAACATCCTGGACATATTATCTCCTGGACATATTTCTTGGCAAAAAAAAAAGTGCTTAAAGGTCCCATGGCATGAAAAATTCACTTTATGAGGTTTTTCAACATTAATATGAGTTCCCCTAGCCTGCCTATGGTACCCAAGTGGATAGAAATGGCTATAGGTGTAAACCGAGCCCTGGGTATCCTGCTGGAATCTGCCCCTTATGTTGTCATAAGGGGAAAGGTTACCTCCCCTTTCTCTGCTTTGCCCGCCCAGAGAATTTGGGCCGCCCATGAGAAAGAGAGAGACATCATGGCTTGCAAACGAGCGAAGCATGGCAGTTGGTCAAGGCTACACCCCCACCCTCCACCTTTCCCCCCCCTCTCTCCTCCTCAATAGCATTTAAAGCTACAGACACAGAAATGCACAGCCTAAGGAAAGCTCATTGTGGGACTGGCTCTAGTGGCTGTAATTCTGCACCAAGGCTGAATTTCGGGAAAGAGACTTCAGATACAGTATTAGGGGACCACTAAGGCCTATATAAAAGAGACTTCAGATACAGTATTAGGGGACCACTAAGGCCTATATAAAAGAGACTTCAGATACAGTATTAGGGGACCACTAAGGCCTATATAAAAGAGACTTCAGATACAGTATTAGGGGACCACTAAGGCCTATATAAAAGAGACTTCAGATACAGTATTAGGGGACCACTAAGGCCTATATAAAAGAGACTTCAGATACAGTATTAGGGGACCACTAAGGTCTATATAAAAGAGACTTCAGATACAGTATTAGGGGACCACTAAGGCCTATATAAAAGAGACTTCAGATACAGTATTAGGGGACCACTAAGGCCTATATAAAAGAGACTTCAGATGCAGTATTAGGGGACCACTAAGGCCTATATAAAAGAGACTTCAGATGCAGTATTAGGGGACCACTAAGGCCTATATAAAAGCATCCAAAGAGCAGCATGTCATAGGACATTTAAAAAGTTCAATGCTTTACATACATTCCAGTGGTATAGCTTATTTACTTCCTCCTCAACCCAGAGTAGTCTACAGAGGGGAATACGATGTTATATTGTTGCTGTGACTTAAACTGGATAGAAATGTCATATTGGATGTGAATGCACTGTTGACTAACAGTATTACTTATTGACACAGACAGATCCCACCACTTACTGACCCCAGCACTGTCACCATGCTGGGACCGAAACAAACTAGCTGTTGGTGTATTTCTGACAGAGCCAGAAGGCTTCGAGTCCATCCAACAGTCTGCATGGCGGCCCGGTCGTGACTACTTTGGGGGGGGGTTCACATTATTAACAACCTGCAGTGGTCCGATAACACTGTGGCAATGGATTAGACTGGCCAGAGCTGGCTGTTCTTACTGAGGATGTTCAGGTTATTTAATGCAGCCTGTCTTAATCCCACACACTGTAACTGAAAAGTCGGCCAAAAAGTCCATCTGTTCTCTGCACATATAGCTTCTTCAACGTATAAAGCTCTGAAACTTTGAAAAAAAAAGTTTATGAGGTCCTTTGATGCCATTGATTTTGAAGGGGAGTGTAAAAAGAGAGCATAAAAAAAGCTTTATAAACGAGTTTCTGTGCTTCCCTTGAGATTAACACAGTGAAGTAACATTCAGTTGAAGGTGATTTCTCAAGACATATAGTTTATATTAATAGGCCTATTAACCATTGTATGGTTTCTATCAATTTCTCTTGGGGACCAGTACAATTTGAAACAGCACTGATGGAAAGTCTCTCCTCCTACACAAGCCTCTACACTGTCTCCCCGATCCCCCTCTCGTCTGTTCTCGTCGGTTTCTGGCACACGTGTCACTTTTTCATTCCAGAGATGAGGAAGCTAGTTAACAGCAGAGACCAGACCCAAAGTTCTAGCGAAAAGTACTTTAAAAGTACTGCGTCTGTAGGGGCATTTGCCATTTTGGCTGAAGAGCTTTTTTCCTGGGCACGCACATCTACTGTTATAAATCCGTGACAGGAAGTCAGTCATCAGTAGCAGCTTGCTACATGTGAAGTCCACCAAAGAGTGTTAGGGGAGGTGGACTTCCACTTAAACTAATACATTCTTGAATTCAGAAACCTTTGCCTTGAGACAGGCTACTACTAGGGCATATTTTAGTGAGAAGCCTTACTGTTTTTTGTATGTGCTCCTATTTGCCATCTCTAATTGCTGTTGTCATTAATGCAAACTTAAAACTTCTTGTTGTGGCTGTAAGCAGTCCAACAAAGTGCTGCCGCGAGGGACTGAACACTGAGAGATGCACAAACACACTGACACGCTCGAGATTGTATTGCAAGGATTCATTCCTCCACACGTAAACTACAACTAGTACTGCAGTTACCAGATGTGAAGTTACCTTGTGAGTCGAAATGAGTGCATAAGTGCGGCGGTCAACAGAAAGTGTTCGCTCCCAGGCTCACCCCCTCTCTGTCAAGACCCCAAAAAACCCAGGTGAAAAGGTGAAGCAAATAAATGTTATCATTTCTGCTCAAGCCGCGATAAAAAAACACGCCCACCACCTACAATATAAGTGCACAATATAATAATCAATAAATAATATAAATGAGACCATAAACAACAAACAGTATGTGGCTCCTACATTTCTCATCTGTTTCACATTTAAACCTGGCAGAATACGTCACTTCCCTGGAATGCATCCGCCTTTTTAGTTTTGCAGCTACACATTAATTAATCATGGCGGAATTGGCTAGAGTTTATAATTGCGTTCGGAATCTTTCTCAAACTGCCAAGATGGACAAATGTGAGTCATAGGTTTGTGACTAGTAATGTTCCCACCTTTCAGCTCCCTTAAGAATTTTTATATACAAATGTATGTGTCGCTTAACTTATTAAAAAAATTGAATTATAATTTTTTAACTGACCCCACACAGAGTGACACAAGGTATACTTCTTGCTTTTGGAAACATTGGAACAAATGTCTGTTTTAATCACTTTTATCTTGTGAAATTCAATTTATATAATTTTTTTTTGTCTTGCCTCTGTTGTGTTTTACATATTTTTATACTGTTATGGACCTGTGTGTCTGAAATAAAGTTGAATTGAATTAGAAACTAGGGTAGAACAGTATACGTGTAAAAAGCAAATGTATGATGAATGATTTGATTCCCTCATTTAATCCTCCAGTTTTAAATTGGGCCAGCCTGTATTTGATCAAACACATAAAATTCAATATTTCAGTCTGGATCAAGGTGGTGGACCGACTGACCGACATTGCCATCCCCAGAACCACACCTCTAACGTGGCTATAAAATTTGCAAACGTGGCTGGGTCTTTGTGTTCAGTTGTATTATGTTACAACATTCACACATTACATGATTCAATATTAATATAAAAAGGTAGATATGTTAGCAGGGATGTAACGATGCATCGTGAATCAGTTAAACAAATGATATAAATGTGTAAAGATTACAACTTGTTGAGATAAATAAATGAATTGCCATGCAATTTTTAAACGGCCCAGGGTGCAATCTACTTTTAAATTTCACTTGTTTGATTTCAGACATTACTACGGTCTTCTTAGTTCATTTTTTTCCAAGACATTCTTTTTTAATTTATTTTTATGTGGGATTTGTTTTAGAAATCTAATCTTCAGGTGTCCGTTTCAGGAAGGAGGTTTAACAAACTCTGAGTCTAACCCTGATGTCTGAGTTGATTTACCCTGAGATGGGAAACTCTGAGTTTTCGGTTCTAGAACAGCTGATTTGAGTTGGTTCGATCAACTCAGAGTAGGTTGACTCAGAGCTAAGCGCGTGCACCACCACAATAAAAAGGCAGCATGAATGGAGCCATGATACTACGATTCACCATGGTAACAACCACAAACAAACTGGTCGGCGGAAATACTCATGCACACATACAGCGAGTTTGAACATGTATTTAGTATTTAAAAAAGCAACACAGCGGCTGCTGTAAAATAGCGAGAATTGGTGAGGGAGAAAATTGCTGCTCGAGTCAATGCGTAAGCTCTAATATAGTGTATTAATTTCATATTTAATCACAGGTAACCTATAATGTTACTGGTGAAAACTGGAATGGTAGTAGGCTACACCTATAATTGCATTTAGGTGCAATCCTGCGGGTGAAAAAGTAAACTACTACTAATCCCATTCTGAGGCTGCAGCACCAACAGAATTATGATTTACAATCTTTTTTTTTTTTTTTATGGCTCTTACTGGTTTGTGTCCAGGGAACTCTACAAAAACGTTTAAAACACGTTTCAGAGCGAATGACATTCTTCTGACGGCGCTTTGCTATACAGTGGCTTTACTAATATGCTCTGCATCGCCAATGTTGCAAAGGAAACTGCCGTTTGCAAAAAACATAATGCGACACAAAGAATGTGCTGGGATGTAGAGCATGTCCACGATGGGTGACGTTAGTGATATGAGGATGGATAAGGTTATGTACGCTACGTAACTGATAGACTGGGAAGAAAAATGATAGGTAGTTATCTGGAAATGAAAATGCATCTATAGTCGAGCCCTCAATATCATCTCCCGACGTATATTTAACTCCCTGCAAAGTAATACAGCTTCTTCATCACTGGGATCGTCGACAAAAGGAAATGCCATGTTTTTAGAAAAAAAAAAAAAACTATAGTCTGCCTAACATAGTTAATAAACCAAAACTGTTTTTTTTTTTTTATTCATGCAGATAAACTGCGCTAAAATGTGCCTGATACAGAATGAATGAATGAAGAAAGGAAAGGGCGCTGTGTCAGAGGGAGGAGACTGAGAGAAAACCTGCTCCCGACCAGGTTAGGTTCACAGGCTCAGTTACCATAGTAACTGACTCTCTTTCTGAAATGGGTTGGAGTAACCCCTCTCTCTCAGGTTTGATTAACCTCTCTTTCTGAAACAGAAAACCCAGAGTTTCCCTCATCTTAGGGTTAACAAACTCAGAGTTTTCACTAAACCTGCTTTCTGAAACGGACCCCAGTTTTGATACGAGGACACATGTTGTTTATATAAATAAAGGAATATTTTTCAGTCATTTGTCTGCAGCTTAGTCTGTTAAGAAAATTGAATCGTTAAGTTAAAATCGTGTTGAGTGTGTCGTTACGTCCCTATCTTTATATTTCGCTCACTCCTGGCACCTCTTTCTACTGTAGAGCGGCGTATGGGTTGGGAGAAAAGATTGGGATCATTGGGGGCAGGGTGTCTTTGTTCCAGAACAGAGCACAGGCTAGAAAGAAAGCTCTGAAAGCTTGAAAGGTCAGCATTGTCGAATCATTGGTATTGATCAACAACGATATCAATACCCTGCAGATATACAGTGTTATCGTCACTGGGCTGATTGACTCTGTAGCTGACAGTTGGAGGGTTAGAGTCATCTTTCTGATAAGGTTGTATATCTTAACAAAATAGACCAACCATGAGCTTTTTTTTTTTTTTTTTTTACTTATTTGCCATTCCCGTGGTTAGGCTTTGGGTAGTCTGGATAATTGCCTCATATCCGACGCCACCAGATGTCCCCTTCCCTTCTGCTCTCTGTGTGTTGCTGTTCTCAAACTATCAAAAAGATTTACAAAGAACACGTTTATGGCATTTATTCTCTCGGACGTTTTGGGACCGATGGGTGGGGATTGGATGGATGAAGTACACACGGCGATACACTGGTAAGAGCATATTAAGTTTAACCATGTATCCAGCTGATTTAAATAGCTCACGTTACTGTTTTGTGTGAACAGTTAAAGCTTTAGTGCGTGACTTTTTGATATTAATGAACGTCCGTTACATTCAAGCCATTGCCAAATGAGTTTTGAGGATTAAGACTATCAGCTCCACACAACTCTCTCTGTATCTCTCAGTATGGCTGTGTTTAGAAAATGGTGTCGTCCGGTGACTTTCAGAGCCACCGTCACTGCGTCCAAAGCTTAGCGCCGCCCAAGACGATTGTGATTGGTTTAAAGAAATGCAAACAAACCAGAGCGTTTTTTTTTTTTGTTTTTTTCTCTCCTATCCCAGAATATACAATGCCTATAAAAAGTATTCACCCCCCTTGGATGTTTCACCCTTTTGTTTCTTTTATACATGAAATCATGGTCAGTATAATTTGGCTTTTTTGACAAGAATTTGCAAAAAAAACCTCTTTTAATATCAAAGTGAAGACAGATTTTTTTTTTTTTTTACAAACTAATGTCCATTAAAAATATGTAAGGTAAAGAAGATGATTGCATAAATATTCACCCCCTTCAGTTCTGTATTTAGTAGATGCACCTTTGGCTGCAATTACAACACTGAGTCTGTGAGGATATGTTTCAATCAGGCTGGCACATTTGGACACTGCTATTTTTCTCCATTCTTCCTTGCAAAACAGCTCAAGCTCTGTCAGGTTGCTCGGGGATCGGGCGTGAACAGCTCTTTTCAAGTCCAGCCACAAATTCTCGATTGGATTGAGATCTGGGCTTTGACTTGGCCACTCCAGAACATTCACCTTGTCTTTGAACCATTTCTGTGTAGCTTTTGCTGTATGCTTGGGGTCGTTGTCTTGCTGGAAAATAAATCTTCTCTCAAGTTGTAGTTGTCTTGCAGACTGAGTCAGATTATCCTCCAGGATTTGGCGATATTTTTCTGCATTCATGTTGCCCTCTACCTTTACAAGCCTTCCAGGGCCTGCTGCTGCGAAGCATCCACAGAACATGATGCTGCCACCACCGTACTTCACGGTGGAGATGGTGTGTTTGTGGTGATGTGCAGTGTTTGGTGTTCGCCAAACATAGCGTCTAGTCTGATGGCCAAAAAGCTCATTTTTTGTCTCATCAGACCAAAGA
This sequence comes from Sander lucioperca, assembly GCF_008315115.2. Classification (NCBI taxonomy): domain Eukaryota; kingdom Metazoa; phylum Chordata; class Actinopteri; order Perciformes; family Percidae; genus Sander; species Sander lucioperca. The sequence continues at coordinate 4,582,314 of NC_050188.1, read as the reverse complement.
ACCTTCTTCCAATTGACCTTGGAGTCTAGCACATGCCTTTGGGTGAATTCCAGGCGAGATTTCATATGAGCTTTTTTCAACAGTGGCTTTCTCTTTGCCACTCTACCATACAGCTTCGACTGGTGATACTCCATCCATTTCTGAATGATGGATTTAACTGAACTCCGTGGGATGTCCACTGAGTTGGAAATCTTTTTGTAGCCATCTCCTGACTTGTACTTTACAATGATCTTTTCTCTGAGTTGCTTGGAGTGTAATTTTTTTCTTCATGTTGCAATTGTAGTAGGAATACTGATGAACCAGAGACTGGACCTCCCAGACACAGGTGTTTTTATACTACAATCACTTGACACACACCAGCTGAACTCAGATGATCTCCATTTCACTAATTGTGATACTGCTGGCATCAACTAGCTCGACTTCTGTTGAATTAGGTCAGTCACTTTAGAGGGGGTGAATATTTATGCAATCATCTTCTTTACCATATATATTTTAATTAATTGACATTAGTTTGTAAAAATCTGTTTTCACTTTGATATTAAAGAGGGTTTTTTTTTTGCAAATTTTTGTCAAAAAAGCCAAATTATACTGACCATGATTTCATGTATAAAAGAAACAAAAGGGTGAAACATCCAAGGGGGGGTGAATACTTTTTATAGGCATTGTAGATATGTCTGGCTACACCACACATATCTCCACAGTGCTGTGGAGATAGGTCTGGCAATGCGAGACTAGGCTTTGGGTAAGTTTAGGCACCAAAACTTCCCGGATTAAATTGTGGTCATGGTTAAAGGACACTATTATTGAGTGTTGGTAAAGGATGGGATGTGTATCACGGTCTTCTGAGTCGTAGTCAAACCCTTTGTACCATCCTCCTCGACCCAGACACGCTGTATTTCTGTTGGACGAGGATATCGCATCACTTCCTGCTGTGCCATGGTACTGAACATAAACATAGGTTCTTTTAAGTTTGAACAAACAACCAATGCTGTCATTCTCTAGAGAGGACAGTATGCTTTTCATGTTCTTCTTGACAGTTTTTTTTTTTTTTTGGAAAAACTGAAGAAGTGGATCTGGAGCAAGATCAGAGATAGACTGAACCCCTCAGTGGATCTGACTGACACTGGTAGGGAAATCGTTCAGTGCAGCAAAACGAAATCAGCCCTGTTGATGTACTACCGTGGCAGATCTGCTATCCATCCTGTCTGAATACAGATTGTCAGAAATTAAACGAAGAGATCGTCCTTATGCCATGCAGTTGAATAGGACCGTTTGCACTAGGAACCAGTTCTGTCTCCTAGGTGTGTTAGGAATCTCTGAAATCCTTGGAGGATCCTTTCACACTGTAAGCTATTTTGTTGCCGTGTATAATCAGCCTTCAGTAAACATGCTGCCTTGTCCTCTGATCTCCTTATGGGGCTCATATTTTCACATCTACATAGAGAAAAAAATGTATCGCTGTGGTGTAAAACTGCTGTAAAAAAAACAAAACTAAAAACTACGATCAAAAACACTGAACATAAAGAATCATCAGCATCGCGGTAGACATATTTATGTCGACAAAATGCAAATGGACTAGTTTATTTCAATCGAGGCTTCCCGCACCTTTCCACGGTGCTCGTGATTAATGGGACAGACATTGCATTTTAGATGCAGAACTTCCCTGACAAAACGCATTAATACTACAGCCTGTTTTACATTCTCTTCCTGGCTACATCTAGCTATCAGTAAAAGTGCAAGAAGAAACATTTGTCTGCATGCAAAAAGGCCTCATCAAAAAATAGAGATAAAAACATAGGAAACTGGAGGAAGAAAAAATCATGGGAACACGTATTCTGTGTTGACAAATGTGCAAACGGACGGCCCGTTTCATTTCATCGGAGGCATCCCACGCCTTCCGCTTTGTTAATGATTAATGGGTCAGACGTCTCATTTTGGACAGGGAACGTGCTTGACAGCACACATCAATAATCAGAGCTGCTTCACATTCAGTCCACTTTGCTATCAGCGGAAGTGCAGGAAGAAAAATCACACTTGACTGCATGCAAAATGGTTGGAGAATTTCCAATTCAAAAGTAAACATCAAAACCAATTTCCAGGGCGCTGCAGCTCTACCTTTACCTGAGTTTGGTTGATGGTTTTATTACATCAGGGGGCTTTTTCTATCTGAAAATCTGATACTGAGCTGGGAACAGCAATCGGTTCGTACAAACTGTGCCGCTGTACCTCGAATCATGTGTGTGTTGTATACATTTGTGGGTTTCATTACCATATTCATGTATTTTTTTCTTCCTTTTATAATAAATGTCTCCTAAATATACAGCACAGAGTAGGCCTAAATAATTTAGGGAAAATATCGAACTGCAATTTTTCCAACCGATATTGCAACTGTAATTGAACTTGCAAGTATTATCACAAAATCTTTCTACAGCATCAGATAAAATGCATGTTGTCAGACAGAGAAAACAAGCAAACTCTCCTAGTTTTCTACAGCAAAACTAACCCGTTTAGCTCCCATTTAATATATTTCATTAGTGCTATACTAATGTTCAAATATAATCGTGACATTCAGAAGTAGTTGTACAGTATATTTAATGACAGTTAGTCGGCAAGTAGTCTATATCCACGACGTTCCACTTCCGGGATTGCTCCGGTGCTGCAGGAAATTTCGCCGGATGCATGTCTTTTCGCCGATGTCCGCTATCCTTCCGCTTTCTTTGTGTTGAAATTTTAAACGAATTTCTGAGGACTATGGTTAACTGCTCCTCAGATCTCTGCAGGGTAAATGCAGACAGCTAGCTAGACTATCTGTCCAATCTGAGTTTTCTGTTGCATAACTATTCATCACCTTGGCGCCGCCCATGACGATTGTGATTGGTTTAAAGAAATGGCAATAAACCAGAGCACCTTTTTCTCCCATCCCGGAATGCTGTGTGGACTAGTGTGGAATATAATACATCAAATATTCTTATATACTTCAGTTTTATTATATATACTTCAGTTCCTATATGTTGCTCCCACTTAATTGCATGCACACATATCTCTTCTCTTCATCTATTACAGGATGTAACAACAGGATGTAGCAACAGGGGGTCCGAGCAGGGAAGTATCATAAAACTGGTTTGAAGTAGGTTAAAGAACATGTCGTGCCCTTTTGACCCGAGCCTCAACATATGGGTGTAGCCTATAATGTATGTGTGTGTGTTTGAACCCCAATAAAAAGGGCGGTAAGAGGAAGAGAGATCAGAACTCACTTGGATAGGGCAGGCTGCGGAGCCTGTAAGAAGAAGTGTTGTTCTCCTTCAGCTGAAGCCTATTGTGTGTTTAACTTACTGTGTCTGTGAAGTTATTACTATCTATTACAGTGAAGAAGTCCTCACCTGGGAGTGAACCTTAGAAGCACAACACTAGCCAGACCCTTCCTCCGCTCCGCAGCGTGTGGATGGTCTGGCAAAGCGAGAGTAGTTGGCAAGTTATGAGTGTTGGTAATTCAGCTAATGATACAGTTGGCAGCTCTGCACTGTTTAAGCTAGCGTTAGGTTCACACATGGACAGAATGAGCTGCTTCACAGCTTCTCAGATTTTGAGCTTTCAAGGTGATACGCTTAAAACAGTAATATGATGTCCTTCAAGGTAGAGTCTGGGATTCTAATCCAATACACTTTTTCTCAAATTCAGCAAATATCTGTCACGGTACGCCAGCTGTCCGTTCTGTGTGCGCGCTGAAAAAAAGATTTCCTGCTCATACACAGCTCTGGCTCTGTAAACCGGAAACAGACATAGTGGCTTGGACCGAGTCATACAACACTGCCTCAGCCCGCCGTTATTTTGCTTTGAAGTTGACGTTGGGTGCTTTTCCGCTTTGAATTCAAGTTTTTTCAACTTAAGGTGCAGGGGCGGGGCTAGAAGAGCTCTCACTCTAGCCCCAATCCATTGGGCTAGAGTGCTGTCAATCTGACAATTGTGATTTCCATTGGATCAGAGTACTGTCATTTGGCTGTCTGTTCTGCCAATCTTCCCAGCCCTTGTCACATGACCAATTAACGTTTCCATGATGACTATCCGAAATTCTGATATGATGGAACCAGCACTGGAATAGTTATTTTTTAAAGTGGCAGACTGAGCCTATAGAAAATGTGTATTGTATTTGGATATCCATCCATTGTTTAAATTGAAAACAAGACAAACTAATAATGAATGTGATGTATTATTTAGCAGAATTGCATTGTGTTGTTCTATCTTATCCATTATTTCCTAAATTCCTAAACAGATTTTCTAAACTGTATTCTGATAAAATGCCCCTTTGGTCTGAACTGGGATTAACTGGAAGATTCCGACATTTACACTCCCCAACTGCCGAGTTGACTGCCGAGTAAATTTGCTTGTAGCAGTTGTCCTTTTCAAAAGTTGCTGGCTGAACTGTTAATCATGTAAATTCACATTTAAAAAGTAGCTCTTGGGATTTTGAAAATGTAAACTATTTCAAATCGTGACTATGATATAAAGATGATTATATAATTTTGTATCTGTAAATGCATTTTGTAATTATCATATTCATATTTGTATATGTTACCAGACATACAGTATGTGGCTGATTCTACCATAACAGCATTTATTAAATGTTTAATTATGGATCAGCATATATTAAAGCCTGGACATTAGTACTACATTCTAAACCTCACTGGCTCACCAGTGGGTCAATCATTACTGTACAAACACTGTGCATATAAACATTGTTCAAAACTGACAGAATTTCATTTTAAATACCAGTGGAGATGCCAAAGAATCCAAAGACGCCAAACAAATCAGACTGAATTTAAAAAATATATATATTTTCACTTGATGGACTTCTGCCACCGTAAAAAAAAACATTGAGTTTTGGGACTGAATATATTACTCAGTGTAAACATCATATATCACCAATGAAAAGATGGAACAACGTTATATACAGATTACTTTGACACTGTCCTACATGGAATGAGATGTTTCCCAAATCAAAGCTACTTAAGAGTAAAATGGGGGGAAACTGTATGTTATGGGGTTTTAAATAGTAAGTCAGAGCTGGGGGAGTTGTTCAGAATTATAGTGTGAAGCTTGATCTCAGACTGCAGTGCTCTGTGCTCCTATTCAATGACACCAGACTGAAGTGAATACGCAGCCTCACAGGGAGTGAACACACCAGGGAAACTGTATTGCTCCTGGCAACCACAGGTACACGAATGGGTGTGAAGGACGTGACGAATACTAGTCTGCAGTAATCAGTGGTAATACAATAAAAGAATGTCTACGTGGGTGGATAATACAATTTTGCAATAATAAAATTAGAGCTGCTGAGCCGTGGCAAATGAGTAAAGGTCCATTAGAGCTATGTTATTAACAGTAAAGCCAACAGTAACAAGTTCATAAAAGAAGCAGGGGATGATGTGAATGGAAAGATCAGTGATGAATATTGATGCTTCGTAGCAGCGTGACAATGTACTGCAATAATTAACACAAATCAAGGTAAAATCAAGGACACAGGGCATTTCATTCCCCATGCATGTTGCCATGTGCTAGTGAGATGCTTGTAAAAAATCCACGTAACCCAGCTATTAAGATAGCATGTCTTACACATGCTATGGCCATACAGTCAAATGATGTGACATTCCCTCATGGGGAGCATTACGTCATTTTGCATCCATAACATTTGACACAGACTGTACATTGCCATTGTGATGATGGTGAACATGGTAAACATTATGTACGTAAGGAATAATGTAGAGTGAGCTGGTCATTATAGCGAATACAACCCCCGACATGGTGATGCATTACCCTGTGGCTCTACAGTATCCCGCTTATTAGACGGCTACTTACCAAATCAGTCAAGAATTTGACACAAAATATTGATTTTAAAAAGGATTTTATTTGGTTCCGCTGAAGAAAATTGTCCGTTCCGTCTCTACGGTTGGAACACTGGGTCCATAGCAACGTAAACTCTGTAGCCTAACGTTAAAATTCACATGGTCTATATCCACGACGTTCCACTTCCGGGATTGCCCCGTTGCCGCCGTAAATTCTGCAGGATGTCCTTCTTTTCGGCCGGATGTCCGTTACCTTCCGCTTTCTTTGTGTTGTAATTCTGAACTCCGGTGGATTTCTGAGGACTATGGTTAACTGCTCCTCAGATCTCTGCAGGGTAAATCCAGACCGCTAGCTAGACTATCTGTCCAATCTGAGTTTCCTGTTGCGAGACTAATACCACCTTTTGAACGTACACATGTTCCACTAAAACAAGTTCCTTCCCAAGGCTATTTTGCAGCGGCTCCGTTGCTCTGTCTGGCACTTAGCAACAGCCAAGACGATTGTGATTGGTTTAAAGACATGCCAATAAACCAGAGCCATTCCCATCCCGGAACGCTGTGTGGACTGGCCAGACCCTCCTCCATAGCGCTGTAAAGGAAGGTCTGGCAATGCGAGACTATAAATCACATTAAACTGAACATTTCCATTGATGGTGAAGTGAGACAAGGTGAATGGGACTTCATTAGGAATATTTATGTTGCCGTTTCTGTCCTCATTCATCCCGTTTCCTTCTTGCCCAGGCGCTGCAGTTGACACACCTGGAAACACAATGTCTCCTTTTCAAGAGTGACCAGGCCAAGAGGGCAGCATAAACATTGTTACCACAATAAACACAAACAAGACAGACAAATATATCAAGCATGTAGAAAACAAGTTAAAATGGTTAAAATGCACAGGTTGGTATACCACTTTTAATGTAAAAATACAGCAGATTAATAGCCAGATTTTTTAATATGAACAATATTATGCCAACGCTAGGAATAAAATCTGCAGTCATCCACATGCAATATCTGAAACTGCACCAGACAGGATGAATAAGAAGAGATGTTAAAGGCAGAACAGATGAAATCCAGAAGGATTTTCTGTGAGATTTCTGCTTCATAACTAATAATATCACTCAGGAAATAAAAAATGACAAAGCTTCAGATTTTACTTTTGATGGCATCACATCTATGAGTCTTCATGCTCTGGTCTCTGACGTTGGTGGAATTTCAGTATTTCATTTTCACGGATATTGACTTTAAGTAGGTTATGTTTCTTGTTCAAGCGCATGAAGAGGATTCGAGGTGCATTGAGAGATTGAAAGGTGTGGGCAAGGTCTACTCATAAGATTTAAATAAATGGAGAAATGGCTCTGAAGTCAGTTCACAGATATGAAATACTAGGTCAGTCGTCAGGTGCAGTTAATTAAATTGAAGGTGGATTGTATGAAAAAAAAACATACAATATAACCACCAGTACTTTTGTGCTCTTAAAATCTTGAAGCTAAAACCATGTTCACTTTAAAAACATAACAACATCTAACTGTTTCTTTATATGGTTCTCAGAGGGCTGGAAACAGCGTGGGACCACTGGTTTCATGAAACCCTTTCAAAATCCAGAGGACAAAATAGAAGAATTGCAGAGCGGTCAAACTTAAAGTGCGGCTGTTTATCCATGTCCTGACATTTTGAAGGTGAGAGGGTTTATTTTTGCCCAGCAGCAATATGTTATTTATAAATTTTTAAACTGGCATAGTGTGCTTTTCTAGCTATTGATGTTTACACATCCTGATTTGTGTATGTGACCGGCGTCCTCACACACGTCCTCAGAGAGAACAAACTGCTCTTTATCATCATTCGTCATTGGTGAAAGAAGTATTCAGATCTTTTACTTTAAGTAAAAGTACTAATACCACATCGTGAAAATACTCTTTAACAAATAAAAGTCCTGCATTGAAAATGTTACTTAAGTAAAAGTATAGTATCATCAGGAAAATGTACTTAAAGTATTTAAAGTTGAAGTACTCAATGCACAAAAATCCTAACATTTTAGAAACTTATATAGCCTATATATATATTTATAATATTTCTGATTATGGCATAGCTATCTCCCCACCCAAATAGGATAATAAGGTAATGGATAAAAAATAAAAACAATTGCTTGATCAAGGGTCCGGCCCTGGCCCGGCCCGGCCTGAGGATGTGGCGGAAAATAACAAGGTCCGGTTGGGCTCGGGCTTGGGCCGAGAATCTAAACTCTAATGAACATGGACACCGGAAGTTTATTTTGAGTCAATTGCACCAATCAACCGCTGCTGCAAATAGGGGGAATTTAAGGCCATTTTAAAGGATCAATTAAATAGTACAAGAAAACTTGTCTCTGAAATCGTTTAAGGCCCTTTTCTAACATGGAACACTGTAACATTGCTGGCTTGATCTGTCTGTTGATGTAATGGCTTTTAATTTATTTTTATTTTGCGGCCTATTTCATAAAGTACAACGGTGCAAAAGCCTTGATTTGCAAAGGCTTTAAAGAGGGACTCTCATTTGCTATGTATGTATGTAAAGTATTTTGCTTGATATTCATGAATTCATCCATGAATGACCATTTAAATAAAAGGGTGACACCTGGTCTGATTATTATTCGTGCAAAGTCTTTTTGCTGCAACACACTTTTTATAGGCTGATCAAACATGAGAAGATTATCTTCAACAACATAAATATAATAAATGAATAATAAGAATATATCAATAATACTATATTCAGTGTTCTTGATAACAAGCTGTGCATTTAATGTCTTTCTGTGCATGTTTGTGCTGCAGCCATCGTAACACTTAAGTAAAATGACTCTGCCGCTTATTATGACATGACGCTGACATGTTGAATTGCGATCATGCTTATGTAATGAGGTGCGTGCCTGTGTCAAGGTTACTTCTTATAGTTAACTCCCACTTGGAGAGAACTCAGTTCAACTCGGCAAGCATACTCTCTCAACCAGTGTTGTAGTCAAGACCACCTAAACCGAGACCAAGTCATCACCAAGACCAGGGTGTATGGAGACCGAGACGAGACCAAGACTTTGAGGGGTTGAGACCGAGCCAAGACCAAGGCAGGGCGAGACCGAGACAAGACCAAGACTTTGAGGGGTTGAGACCGAGTCAAGACCAAAACCAAGGCAGAGCGAGACTGAGACAAGACCAAGAACAAGGCAGGGTGAGACTGAGTCAAGAATAAGAACAAGTCAGGGCGAGACCGAGTCAAGACCAAGAACAAGGCAGGGCGAGACAGTGTCAAGATCAAGACTTTGAGGGGTTGAGACCGAGTCGAGACCAAAACCAAGGCAGAACGAGACTGAGACAAGACCAAGAACAAGGCAGGGCTAGACCAAGTCAAGACCAAGAACAAGGCAGGGCGAGACAGAGTCAAGACCAAGAACAAGGCAGGGCGAGACCGAGTCAAGACCAAGAACAAGGCAGGGCGAGACTGAGACAAGATCAAGACTTTGAGGGGTTGAGACCGAGTCAAGACCAAGAACAAAGCACGGCGAGACAGAGTCAAGACCAGACCAGTGCTAGACAGCCAGATTTTCTTCTTCTGTCTCCAAGATTCACTTTCTTGGGAGTGTGCGTTAAGGGGGGGCGGGGAGAGGGGGTTAACAGTAACAAATTTCAAGTTAGAAATGAGTCAAGTTATTGGTTGCATTTGAAGCATAAAGTTTTACATCCAATCACAGTAATGATTAACACAAAAATTAGACAATGCACAGGCAATTTAGTGATATCGCTGCAGTTGTGGTCTTGACCGGTCTTAAAATAAAATCCTGAGTCCTCTTTATCCGAGACCGAGTAAAAATGCAGTCGATTCCGAGACGAGACCTTCAAAAAGTGGTAAAAACCAAGACTTGAGTACTACAACACTGCTCTCAACTCATCAAAGAGCCCTTTCTCAAGTCTATAATACATAGGAGTCTTCAAAACTGCAGTATGTTGATTTCTCAAAACTGCTCACAAGTAGCGGAGGTAAGCCGGGGAGAAAAACAATTTCCACGCGACACAAAGTGAAAACACTTTG